>NC_047511.1:23078822-23228822 GCF_902827115.2 Pseudochaenichthys georgianus | reverse complement strand
GGGTGGCCAAGTGCTACGTGACTTAAATCTCATGTGTGTTGCGTTGCAAAAGGCCCCTGTTGACACAAGAAAACTGCTTTCTTGTTCTGCCATTTTCTGCTCTAATAAGTGTCTTCCGTCTGTCTTTGTTGGAATCCTACTCCTGTCTACAATCAGCCAATCTATCTCCAACGGTTTCCCTCTCATTCTCCTTCTCTGCCCCCCCACCTCCCCACAGGGGGGCTGTGGGTCAGCCCTCTCTCGTGGTCTCATCACTGGATTTCTTGGAACCCCTGAGGGAAGCAGGAGCGCTGGCATCCGATATAATCTCAGTTAAAGACATTGAACCATGACATTGTCTGGTCCACGGCTGAGGGCCAACTGCAGAGCCCACTTCTTTCTTACACTTGTACATCTGCAACAACACATATGCAAAACGTGGACATCAAATGTGCACAGGGCTTACAAATCTTAAGTCCAAGGAGTTACAGTCCTTTCTTTCTAGGAAAGATGTCTCGGACACTAACCAAGAAGAAAATCCTCAACCAAGTAATATCACTATTTGCTAAACAAGCGACATCCCCTCTCTAGGGAGAGTCCAAGATTTTTTCAGAGCTGAAAATGTAAAAATGGAATTTTTCTCACATGGTCATCAGACCTAAAGGTCATTAAAAAATGATGTTCTGATTGTGGTTTGTAGTCGCATTACTTTTTCAGTTTTAAATGTTTTTATGATGGTCTGCGTTGGTGGCCAGAACTGATATCCTCGTGTCCATACCACACTGAGCAAAAGAGAAGCGAAGACAACATCAAAATATCCAACTTTCAGAAACCTAGGAAATCTGTGAGGAAGTAAACTCTCTTATGAAATTCATCGGAAAAATCTGCGAGTGAAAACGCTAATCAGAGATCTGGTGCTCCACTGAAACCTTGAAATATCGTGAACCTTTTGTTGGAGGTTTACTGAGTTAAAGCTGCCTGCCACGGAAAATGTAATGTGCAGTCTAGCAAACTTCCTAGCGTTACTTCCACACCCCAGGGGCATCTTTTTTCTCTCTGTCGTAAATCAATGAGTCAAGGTGGGATAACAGTTACATGTTAATGACTAAAACAACAAGAATGCAGACCTCAGCAGGCTGCTGGGAATATTGCATCACCGTTTTAATGTGGTGGAAATCCCTTTAAAAATCTATATATTTATTTAATTTATGTATTTAGGTCAATGTTGGTAATGTTGCAAAACAGCTAGAAAAGCTGCTTGATGGTCATATTGGAGTTGGATAAATACATATCAATAAATAGCCAACTTCTTCTAAAATATATAATGCACTAGTACTGTGTGTAGTATTGGCTGTCCATATATATATATATATATATTTATTAACTTAATATTGTCTTAAAAGTAGTGGATTACTTATTGAGTATTCCCTCATCCAGTTTGTTCCAAATAGCCAAAATATGTCCCAAGGAGCAGCACATGTACACCAACCATTTACATTAACATTATACACTGTTGTTTTTTCAAAATAATAAAAAGTACAACATTGTTTGAACGCTAGCCAAAGCAAGGAATAGTTGTGGCTTTGTTGACAATCGCCAGTATTAAAAAACTAGAGTTCATCCAATGAAAATCCATGTTAGTCATTCAGCTAACATTGAACTTATTATATTTGACAACCTTCATCTAAGGCCTGTTCTATAATTGTGATTGAAAAAGATCATGGAGGAAGCCATCCCAAGTATATTTTTCACTTGGGTTATAAAGTAAGTGTATAAAGTGCAGAAGTATTATCAGCAATGTGAACTTAAAAAAGGGTATGTCACCTCAATTATATTATACTGATGCATAAACATAGCATTGTAATGATGTTGTGGTAGAGGTATGGCTGATTCAAGTATTTTGTTTATGTTATATAATGTTGGACAGTTTAATCTTTGAAAATGAAGCATATTTTCATTGTTAATCATAGGTTTTTGTTTTCACAATCTTAATCCGAAAGTCACTACCACCAAAGCTGCTGGAAAATCAATGTAGTGAAGTAAAAATGTTGCAATATTTTCATTAGAAAAGTTGTGGAGTGAAAATATGAAATGGCTTCAACTTGAATACAACATTTCAAAGGATGTTATCCATACAACTCACTCCCTACAAGCTACTGTTTTGATCAGGACTGTTTAGGGAAACACCACAACTCCACACCTGTTGCCTCAGAATGTGAGATAGAGGGGGCTTTACTTTGAAGGAATATCCTCCTTTACACAAATGTAGGCACACACACAGAGGCACACACACACACAGTAGTGTTTTGATTTACTGCTACACAACAGAGGATTGTGAAAGCCAGTGACTGCTCCCCACTTGTTCCTGTTCCTCCATCCTGCAGTCATGGGGGGTTCTCTGGCGCTTAACCAAACACACATCAACGTCTGCCACATTCAACCATAACGTTCACATTTCCAGTACACACTAATGATGTGTTAGTTTTTCCTATGGATGAAAATGTTGTCAGTTAAGACACTTTTAAAATCCATGTACGGCCTGTTAACATGCATCACACATAAGTGACAATAGGTTGTATATTGTGACATCCCCATGGAAACAACCACTGATAGATTTGCGCCAAATAGTTGTGAGAACACACACACACATAAGCACGCATGCACCCACGCAAACACGCACTATTAAACTACTATAAGGTCACCAAAAGCAACATGCTGTGTACATCTTTTGTGCCAACTATCCCTGTAGATGTGACGCCCAGCAACTCAAAGACAGAAAATCCTGCTCGGCGGTATGACGGGACTTCAAAAGAAAAGTTCACTTTTGGGGCTAAAAGGTCTGCGCCATCACCCCCGGCCACACCGAGGGGAGGTAGAGCCCTTTAAATCTCTCACTAATCATTTTCTCGACGATGTATTGTGTAGAAAAAAGGGTAATTTTGGACGGGAGCATTACATGTGTCCACATTTCTGGGGAAATTCGTCATTTTTGGGATTATCCCCCATGTGGTTAAGAGTTTAGTGATGGTTACAGCCCAGACAAGAAACGATTATACAGTCTTCAAAACATACTCACGTTCTCCGTTATCTCGGATGGGCACCCACCGCAGCACGACGACTAACCAACAAGTTGGACTTCGCATAACGGAAATGTTTTGAGAAGCATCTAAAGTAACTCAAAACGGTGTCGTTGGTGAGCAACGGGAAACTGGACATCATTGGAAAAGCTGCATGTTAAAAAGTCCGTGGCTTTCTCTCTCATTGTGAGTGCACGCCACAGTTCCTCCGCTACAAACAAAAAGAGGAAAGAAAACTTTCAGCAACGAACTTGACGCGGAAAAAAAGTGGCGACTCCTCATTTCCGCTGTCAAGAAAATATGCCGCGTTCCATCTGTCAAGAGGGAATTCACAATCACACTTCCGGCTGCTATCTTTTCAAAATAAGAGGCCTGGTATTTTAATCCATAATATTCCAAAAATATATTGATTTACTTGCAGTTAAAGTAAAATATTGGCTTCAAGAGTAGATATATAAACTAGCAGAACATAGAAAATACAAAAAGCACAAATATCTCAAAACATATAGTCCATCCATCCATCTTCTCCCGCTTATCCGTGGTCGGGTCGCGGGGGTAGCAGTTCCAGCAGAGAGCCCCAAACTTTCTTTTCCCTGGCGACATCAACCAGCTCTGACTGGGGGATCCCAAGGCGCTCCCAGGCCAGCGAAGAGATATAATCCCTCCACCTGGTCCTAGGTCTACCCCTTGGTCTCTTCCCAGCTGGACGTGCCTGGAACACCTCCCTAGGGAGGCGCCCAGGTGGCATCCTAACTAGGTGCCCGAACCACCTCAACTGGCTTCTTTCGACGCGAAGGAGGAGCGGCTCAACTCCGAGTCCCTCCCTGATGACCGAACTTCTCACCTTATCTCTAAGGGAGACACCAGCCACCCGGCGGAGGAAACCCATCTCGGCCGCTTGTATCCGCGATCTCGTTCTTTCGGTCATGACCCATCCTTCATGACCATAGGTGAGGGTAGGAACGAAAATGGCCCGGTAGACAGAGAGCTTTGCCTTCTGGCTCAGCTCCCTTTTCGTCACAAACAAAACATATAGTATTCAAGTAATAGTTAATATGAGTTCATTCTTAGTTACATTTCACCACAAAGTAAATACCATTATATATTTGTGTGTTGAAGGTAAAGTCCTTCATTTAAAATTATACTTGAAGCTACTAATGCAAAATGTAGGCTACTTAAAAGAAGCATAAAAGCATAAAAGTTCAAGTACTTGATCGGCATGCAAAATGGGCACGGTCAGTTGAATGATTTTATATTACACATTGTATTGTTTTGAATGCATTAACATTTAAACAGCATTGCCAAATAGATTAACGATGCAAACAACTTAATGTGTTAATTTACTGAGCTCAATAGTTGAACTCTAAAAGGTTACTTTCTTAGAAACTGCACATTATTTGCTTATATTTAGAATATTTGAATATTTTGAAAAACAGAAACACCTCTGCAATGCATTCAAGATGTACTTTTATGTTGAAATAATCAGACCGGAAGTGAAGTACTGGAGTTAAGTACAGTGCAAGATGTAAAGTACATAAAGGATCCAGACTTTATCAATAATTCAGATACTCAGGTTAACTTTGTTAGCTTTAATATGTCAATATTTGTCACTGTTTTAACAGTCAATTCTACACTGTTAAGTATCCTACACTGTTTGTATGATGGAGCCTAAACTGGACAATAACAAGGGCGGATTAAAAAGAGCATTTGTTGACTCAAACTCAGGTGGTGCGACCCATGGGTGTTATATTTTATGACAGTCAATCTAAATACAGCACATGAGGTTGAACATGTGCAACCAGAGGACCTAAAGCGTCCCATTTGCCTTTTGTATTTATGGTTTTTAAAATTGCACAAAAAGAGAAGAGAACATCAAAACAAACGGGTTATCTATTAGGAAATGTATATTTGTTCTACTCTAGAGACTTGCTGGGTTCTGTCAGTAGTACTTTACATTCTAATCTCCAGCAAAAAGGAAAGCCTCTTTGAATTCCTTGAAAGGTTTGAGAATACTCTAACAAGACTACAAACTGTGGCACAGCGCCACCTGGTGAGGGTCAGGCTGAACAGCACCAGCATGTGTGGTTTCATGAGGCCTGTGCCCAGGCTTTACATGAATTCAAGGGATGTGCGATGTTGGTATATTTATTCAGGTACTGTACATACATTTAAAAAAAAAAAAAAAAAAATGGTACTTTACTTGAGGATTTCCCATTACATTCTAATTTACTTTTCATATTTCAAAACAATCCTACATTATCATGTATGCAAAGAAGATGTTACCCAGCGGTGTATAAAGAAAATGAGCCCTACCTTTACCAGCCGAAACATTAGTGAATTAGACATTAATGCATAAATAATTATAATCCAGTGATTTAACATACAGCATATCCTTCTGAAATGGGACATTCTGCATTATGATTTCACTTTAAGGTTACAATCTCGAGAGACCACTGTTATGGCATTTGTATCTATGGCAACAAGCAGTAATTACATGTGTTTATCATTTTTCAGGGATATACACAGTGTTTTAGCTTGTGCTTTCTATCGGCAATGTCGCCAGACATATAGTTCTTATTCATGCAAATGTAATGGGCTTTTATCATAGGTTAAATCACCATTATGTTTTATCAATGAAGAATAGAATTAACATCTGCGCTGTAGTATTTATACTTTTACTTTATTAAAACATTTAAGTTCTTCTTCCGCCACTGCCCATCATACTGTTCTGAAAAAGTAACAAATATGTGAGAAAAAAATCCAATGTCTAAACCAGCCATACTAATTAAAAATATATATATTTTGAAGAAGAAACTAAACTTAGTCAGATATCATATTAACACTGTTTATTTAAGGGTTTACATTCAATTCTTTATAAACAAACCTCTTTTCATGGTACCATATCAGAAAAATGTGTCAAATCCACAACATTATTGGTTATTTCAAATAATACTCATATTGTGAACTATAACACTTGATAATACTTGACTACGATTGTGGAATTCAATAGAGAAAGAGAGCCTTGACCATTTTAATAATGTGAATTTAGATTGCATTTCTCTGTTGGTACTAAAAATAAATAATGATATGGTTCGTTTGACACTTTGACACATTTCTTTACATATTGTTATTATTAAAAAACGACTTTTGTCATCTATAATTACAGTAGTGCTCTTCTGGAGTTCATCAAATCGGCACGAGTATAATTTTGTTGAAATCATCAAACCTCCACACTTTACCACTACTCCCCACATTGTCATTTCTATACAAGTCAAGTGTATAAGAGAAACGATAGCGCTGTGATGCAGACTTGTCAAAAGTGATTACAAGAGCCTTTGCAAAGAAAGAAAGAAAGAAAGATAGAAAGAAAGAATAGCAGCAGTACAGTAACCCTCTCAACACAGTGGCAATGGTTGCAAGAACAATACCAGAGTTATAAAGTTAACATAAGGCAAATATAAATCAAGAGTGCTTTGTGATTGAATATAGAAATACAAAATAACTATAGTAACACAATCATTTAAAAAAGGCCCAAGACTGCTGGTGTTATTTTCCAACATGGAAGAATAAAATATTGATATACAAACCAAGAGGCTAATGTTCACATACAGGTCACAATACACTGTATGACTGAATTAAAATTATTTGATTGTAAAAAAAGGAATTATAACATAATAACTATGGCAAATAAAAAACTCCTGCGAGACAAGACAAAACATCTCCTATGAAATCCAAGAGTCAAACGAGAACTAAGTGACAGACACGTACTCTTGTGACACAGCATCATCTGGCCGCAAGCCAACAGAGGCTAAAAATACCAGTGTGTAGCTCTGAGCGAGACATGCAGCTCCACCACGGCCACTGCCGAGAGGATGACCTTAGCCGCCGCAACTTCTCTCGGTCGAGATGTGCTGCACTCGGAGAACGGAGCGGAAATTGGTCTAGTGTTCCCTGACACTAATTCTTATCTCAAAGTTACAGGAAGCTGGATTGATGTTAATTGTCTTGGTGCCTTTGCCATGAGATTATTAAAATACCATCAGCTGTACAAACAGTGCTCTTTCTCTATTTCATCATCAATCTTAAAGCAACAGGATGTCCCCTTATCTTTCTCCTCTGTATGCTGCAGATAACGTGTGACTATAGCAACCTGATCCATGGATTAGGATTTGTTTTTACGCAATGTCTCCAGATTGTTACTTGTGTGGCCTTCTTTATTTCATTTGCATAGAACACACCGTTACCCTCACGGTAAGCAGTTATTTTTATGTATTTTCAGTTGCTTAGCACCAGATTTTGCATATAGAGAACATACTTTATCAAGGTTGCTTTAGCTTTAATGAGATCTGACCCCAATACAATTGCATATGTTTGGAATATGTGTAATCTAGAGGAAGGGAGAAGAACTCTTTAAAATTGGCAATGTGAAAATAAAACAGCGTATTTCTAAATTAAGTGTAGCATCAGAAAAACTGATGCTTTTAATAAATGATTACCATTTTGATTGTCAAATATTTTATAATTGTCCTTGGCAAATGACATTCAAACCTGTTAGCATACTGTGTAATGTGTTGCGTTGTACAATGGATAGTGTTAATGTTTAAGAAAGATTGATTCCCCTGTGCCAGCCAAGATATGGAATCAATCTAGTAATCTATTTGTCTTTTTTTATCTGTGATAAGACTGCAATGTGGAAAAAAGGTCTCAGTTTTGTCGCTCGTCTGTTGGGTCGCAGAATGATCAGGAAGGAATAATAAAACTGTGGAAAAAGAGATAACCTATCTCAATAAGTTCACTTGCTCTGCAGCCACTGCACTCTCACTTCCTCCACCTCTTTGCCGTACCAGTCATGGAGTTTGGAGAAGCAGCCGGTGCCAGGGGAGACGGGGCTTTCCAGAGAAGCTCCTCGTCTCCTGCGTGGCACCGGTGGAGCCCTCACCCCATCGGCCCCTGGACCACTGTTACTCCCAGAGTCTGAGCAGGCCTCCCAGGCCGCACAGGAGGACGCTTCCTCAGCAAAGCCGTTAGCCAATGAGACTGCTGGTTTACTCCACGCAACTCCGTTCTCCTTGGGACAATCAGACATGAGCTGCACCTCATCCTGGAAGCTCCTCTGGGCAGAATAGTTGACTGCCATGGGAGGGGCCCCTGATGATGAGGATAAGGAGGATGTAGATGATGAAGATGAAGAAGAGGATGCTCCTGATCTGGACCGTGAAACTTGGTGTCTCCTGGAGGGCTTGGACCTACCCTGCAGGCCTCCAGCCCCGACGCAGTCTCCTCCTACTGCCTCCTGGATCTCCTCCAACTGCCTCTCCAGCTCCTTCACCACCAGCCTCATGTAGTCAAAGCTGGCCCTCGACAACGCTTTCACCCACGACTCCATGCCTGCTTGGTTGACAGAAGCCATCTTGTACACCCGGGCTTTGGCACAGTCAAACTTGACGGCAAAGGCGAACTCCTCGGCTGACTCGCACAGCTCCACGGTGCATCCTTCAAGGACGATGACACCGATGGGCTCTCGGCTCTCGCGCTCCTCAAAGTAGAAGAGCATGTTTCCTTTCAGGACAAACCAGCGCCGGTGATACGCTGTGTTGCGCTCACCCTTTTTGAACAGGAAGCCTGTCTTGTCTGGCGGTGAGTCACAGGTGGCGTAGTGCGCCACGCTGCGTTCGTTCAGCTTCATCCCTCCTACTTTTCCTCAGCTGGTTGTTTATACACCTTGGAACATTGTAAATGAAAGCCAAAGGGATTACTCAATATTCAGACTCCAATATTTTTGCCAAGTTGGTTTTCACATACAAGGAATTTGCTATGGTGTATTGGTCAGAGACAAGAAACATTAATATAAAGTAGAACACTTTTTTGAATGTCAATTCAATTACACAATGTAACTGTATAAAAAGAAAGAGCTAGGCAGAATGTGCAAGTATATATTCAAGGAGATATGCACATGTTTGCAGAGATGCATAGCAATGTACAGAGATAATAGTCCAGAAAGATGTGCATCAAAACGCATTAACTACTGTACGCTAAAGTAATGGAGTTCAAGGATGTCACAAGACTCTGTGGCTTTTCCTTCCAGCAGGTTTGGCTTATTCAAAAGTTTATTTATAAAGCACATTTAAAAGCGATTTTTGGTCGGGCCAAAGTGCTGTACATGTAATAAATACTATAATCACTTAAAAACACATTACTACAATCACAATAAAAGACAATAAATTACAACAGATATATAGAAAACACAGGGAAAAGTCAGGAGTCGTGCTCCGCTCTGACTAAAAGGCCAGGGAGAAGAAGTGTGTTTTAAGAGTAGATTTAAAAACCCCTAGGGTCTGGGCCGACCTCACATGGAGGGGCAGAGTGTTCCAGAGCCTGGGGCCAGCTGCTGTGAAGGCTCGGTGCCCTCGGGTTTTGAGCCTTATTAGTTCCCTCTTGTGTTTTAATCAGTGTTACTCAAAGAAGAACCTGCTTACTCTTTGCCCTCAGTGCTGCTGGCTGTTTACTTTCAGTTTATTGACATGGTAATATCATATTAAAGGATGTGAGTTGTTTTATGATCAGTAGGCGGAACAGTTTATTTGCAAGTCTCTTGTTTAAAAAAAAAGGGAAAAAAAGAGGTCAGCACAAAGGGTAAGGTACAAAACAAAAAGGGTTGGACTCCTGGGAACTTTAGAGGGGAAGATGTTTGCCGAGGTTCAACCTACATTCTCTGGTCTCCTCTTTCTGAGTCCTCCTGCCAGCCTTCATGGCAGTGCAAACACCTTTTTTGTGTTTACCCATCACACTAAAGGTGCATAGACATAACCTCTGGCATGGTTCTGCTACAGTAAAACCATATTGTAGTATAAAAAACGACTCAATGCCCATATAGGCCTAAAATGTGTTGTGTTATCCGCTCTGTAATCACATGTTCAACTGTAAACTAGGACTCAGCCTTCCCTCTTTGTAAACAACAACTAATCCAACTAATCTGTTAACAAGTTATAGCACTGGATAATGGTGTTACTTCTTCTATCACCTTATATAGCAATGCGTTTGTGTTAATTTAGTTTTTACTTACGTGTTTATCTCATAGCCACCACTGTCCTCTTGTCACATCTGAAGCTCATTACTTAAAATGTCTCCATCTTCTTTTGGGTTTTTCTGCCCCTCCAAATAAAAAGAAAGATATGTTACACACACTTACTCCAAAACTGCTGGTATTATCAATCAGATCGTAGTGTCTCTGTTTTGTACAAGAGCTTGTGGCAAATAAGCCAAGTTTGTCTCAGACATGAGAGGCTAACATGTCACACATTAGCAGTTTTTTCCACCTCTGCTAGCAACAATAGTTTGGACGAATGATTCAGACTGCTGGCTGCTTTCTGGGAATGGTCACAAGCTTTTGACACATCAGCAATTTGCGGAAATGTATCTCGGGATACATCTAACATATTTAGTAGTACAACACTTTACATGAACACTGCCGGAAATAAAGAAAGTCTATCTCTGTGTTAACTAGCTTAACGCATTAGGCGTCTTTCGTGAATAAAAATGAGCATCTGGCGTCAGCATTTTCGACTGAGCACTAGCTAGCACCTACAGTTGTGCACTGGCAGTTAGTGAAACCCACATGTATGGCAGTATTGTGGTAAATAACTATTAATTACCTGGAGATAAAGACGCCACCGCCTGTCATATAGATAAAATCACTGTCGTTTGTTTTTGCTTTATCTCTCTTCGTACTTTCTTTCCTTTTTCTTCCCTGTAACGTGACCGACTGAGAAGCCGCATTGTTGTGTACAGCGCGACCAGCACGACTGGGCGGGGATGTCATTACAGCTCTCCTGCGGATGGAAGGTTCTCCATCCGGATGAGCTGTACGTTAAAACAAACGCACCCTGTGTTTGCCCTTGGAGTGGGTGCGTTTAGACAATATTGCTACAGGCTGATTGTAGCTGGCACCATGTATGGAGAGCCACCTGCAAGATTTTAGCTTGAGCCCCTTAACAATATACAGCCAATTCCAACCCCAATTCTGTCACACGTAAACGGCAACACCTTTTTGTTTTTAGTTGTATTGTTTAAAAAAAAAGCAACATCATTCGGCTTGTCTGATGTGGAGAGAAAAAGGAGAGCCTGATCATGCATCACCAGAAGGTGCTGTAGGTGACCCAGGATTTTCAGGAGTTGGATTACAATGTAACAAAAGTGCATCATAATGAGAGAAGGGGAGTATTAAAGTCCCACTATATTAATTAAAAGCTACTGGTGGTGAACCGCAGCCAATCATAGCATCTCATTGTAGCCGACAGCATTCTAAACACACACTGCAAGAGTAATTACACCTAGCATCCATGCACAAAACATGTAATAAATGAGCAGTTCATGCATGATGCATGCTGCTATGCATACTAATTGATGAAAATGTGAAGGCTTACAAAAGGAGATGGAAAAGCATTTGAATGAACTGTTACAAGCAGGGTTAATGTAGGTTAATTAGACTATAGTCAATAAAAAATACTTATTTTTCAAGGACCCAACTACTGACTGACTTAACTCAGTGTAGCTACAGGAGATGTAACATCAATTTGTTTTCCAAACTATGCCCATTGGTTTATAGACCTGTCACTGGAGTTAGTTCAGAATATGATGAGCAATGAGCATTACAATACATTCATTTTATTGTGAATATAATAATTAGTATGTTTTAACTGCTAACATTGACAATAATGCCAATGATTATTGCCAAGTTGTTAAAAACATAAAGGTTTTGTTTCTTCAGCAACAATTTGTTGCCCATTTACATATCATGAGAGCTGCCCGGTGAGACCTTCCTTTACCATTTTTACTTTTTTGAGTTTGTTGCCATCTCGCCCAAGCATACAAAACATTGAGCTAAAGATGTACTATTCCCATGCAAATGTTCTATGCCCATTTTGTGGTATTCCACTATTTGCTATCCTGTGACCCTGTCCTACATTTGAAGGCATGGAGATTTGGCTTTGGCCCGTTTAATTACTGTGTACGATCATGATGAGTCACTGTGAATTCATTGGAATGTCTTCTGGAGACAGCTGATGGCCTTTAGCATCGCCAGCCTGCTATCTCATCACACTAATCTTCAATTAACTGACGCAGCTGCTGGTGCCATTTCATGTAGGATATTCCTCTTTCTGAAAGGTTTCATCACACTGTGTTTTGGTAGCTTGGATTAAGGGTGATGATCTTGAAGCCGGTTTAATTTCTTCTATTTAACTCACAGTTCACAAAGACTTGACACAGCTAATGCTAAAGACATCAAATCAACCATTTCTGCACTTGAATCATTCGGTTCATAAAATACACAGACACGCTGACATTTAGTGTAAAGTGTTTACTTCTCACAGGGTATTTTCCAACATTTTGTGAAAACACGACAAAATATCACCAAAAGCTTTTTTCAGCCAGTCCCGTTATCCATAAAACTCGTTGATCCAGAGTGATTCATTCATGAATTCAGTCTCTGGCCCTTTCTCATTTCATCAAATCCCCCTCCTCGACTCCTCGACTCCTCGGTCCTCCGGTAGTGACCCGGAAATGAATTTTAGCGCGCCATGTTGAAGGACATCTAATTTCTCTAAATGCACTTCGAGGACCGAGGATCGAGCGTCGAGGAGGCTCTCTGGAGGAGCTATAACCGAGGATACACTGATGGGTCCTCCACGGTCCTCCACGGCTCCTTCATGGATGCATTTCCGGCAACAGAGATGTTTCAAAGAGTCGTGACGCACGGTCGGACTCTGCATGCATCCCCTGGATATTATTTTATTAACGGCTTTCATCGCGACGCGATGTTTACAGTGAGAACAGCTGTGAGGTCTGCAGAAAGCAGAGCAGTGTGTATAATATATATCACTCAGTATAACAGGCCTACATTACTCTCTGTATTTGCTGTAGTTTAGTAGATATCTACAAACAAAGAGTCGATATTTTTCTAAAACCATTTAGTGCTTACACAACGGCTGTAGCCTGTTTTAGGAGCTGTGTGTGTGTGTGTGTGTGTGTGTGTGTGTGTGTGTGTGTGTGTGTGTGTGTGTGTGTGTGTGTGTGTGTGTGTGTGTGTGTGTGTGTGTGTGTGTGTGTGTGTGTGTGTGTGTGTGTGTGTGTGTGTGTGTGTGTGTGTGTGTGTGTGTGTGTGTGTGGTGTTTGTGGTACAGTGTGTGCATAGATGCAGCGGACAGACAGGTCTCAGTTGGTTTGGTGTCCTCTGCTTACTTGTAATACTTGTAAATACAACTTTTGGCCCGTAATTTATTTCCCTCATTGTAGCGACCAGAGGGGAGAGGGAGGGGGAGAGGGAGGGGGGGGTATCCAGTCTCTGATAGTGTTACGTTATTATGAGTGCTCTGTTTGATTCTGAAATTGTATATATAAATATATACATATATATGTGTGTGTGCGTGTCCGCATCTGTAGCCTGTTATTGTCTCATTATACCGCACTGTGAATTAATCAAAGTAAATATATAAGTCATCATGAACACATCTGTCCATCAGACAGAGGGCTGCTGTGCCTTCTGTCATCATTAATGGACGTCTCTTTAAAATGACCGCTCAGAGGAGAGGAGTTCTCATTTCTCTAACCGCCTGCTGCTTCCCCTCCTCTCTCCTCGGTTCCCCTCCTCGGCTCCTCCGCTCGCATCTCCTGTGGGCGGGACTAAGTATCGAGGATAGGAGTCGGGGAGTCGAGGAGGGGAGTTCGAGAAATGAGAAAGGGCCTCTGTGTCCAGTGAGAACAAAGAGGTGGAGTTTAGAAGTGTGATGCCTCCAGTCTGAATAGGAAGAGAGGCTGTGTTGTTGCTCTCCAGTGTACATTTCCAAATGTTATTGATCAAAAATGGCCTGTCTCTTATTGTCTGTTTCTTTATATTCAGTTTGTCCTGATGGCATACTCTATAATCTCTGGTTTATAAAGTGCTATACAAATACAATGTATTATTGTCCGTATTTGATTGGTCCAAGCAAAGTAGACATTTGACAGTTTTAAAGTGACTTCATATGAGGAAATGAGGGGGAGTGCTGCTTAACTCTGTATTATGGCGCATTTCCACTGCAGCGGGTAGCCCCGTTTAAGCGTCCTTAACCGTCCTCAAGCGGCCAGGCCAGTTTTTGGTGGCCTTTCCATATAGCCTAGCACCGGCTAGGGGGTACTTTTTCCCTCTTTTTTGCCGGTGTTCCGGTTTAACTGGTTCCCCGATCAACTGGTTGAGAGATGTGGAGGCGTGGCCTTCGACTGAAATACACATTTCAATCGCTTCTTCTGTCGTTTACATACATCTTTTGATATATTTGGCTGGATAGGAACACTTTGATGCACATTCAGTACCAGTGTGTGAGGTTGTGGTTACGATGGCGATATCCGGACGCGAACAGCGAGGACTGCAAAAAGAAAAACGAGTTGACTGGGGATGTCTGTTCAAAACATTGCGAGCTCCAATAAATCATTTAAACCAGCTATTGTTGCCATACTTATTACTGAATATCGTTCTTAATGTGATACCAAGTCCATCTGAGACCTGTGTACACCTTCAGACAGCCTCCAAGTGAAGCACACGTTGTTTACTCACAGTTTGAAAGCAGCGTGGAGAAGTCTTCAGCTGTGTTAAGCTGTGATCCGCTCGAATAAATCCTTAAAACCAGCTATTGTTGCCCAACTTATCACTGAATATCATTCCTAATGTGATACCAAGTCCATCTGAGACATGTGTACACCTTCAGACAGCCTCCCAGTGAAGCGTACGTTGTTTACTCAGAGTTTGAAAGCAGCGTGGAGAAGTTTTCAGCTGTGTTAAACTGTGATCCTCTCAGGTAAACTGTGATTCGCTCAGGGTCAACTGGGATCCACCCAGGGGAAAATGGGATCCGCCGAGGTTAAACTGTGTTACGACTTCTGTGGCTATCTACCAGCGATCATGTTTAATATGAAAGACACACACATATACATCCCATATAAAAACGCCATTCTGCAGCACTCATCCAGATAAGATGTGACTGTTAACTCGTTTTGCAAAGATAGCAGCAGAAATGTCATTGCTGCATGTGCAGGGATATTAGACTTTAAAATGCTGATGGGTCATTAATGTTGGTCTCGGCAAACAATATTAGGAATCCTCTATTCAAACATAATAATTCAGTGTGCATCGACATGAAAATAACAAAAGTTCATGCTGGACTCAAACCCGAGTCCCAACAGCAAAAGTCACTCCTGCCCTGCGCGTTATGAGTGCGCCGCGGATCAACACGACACCACGGTAAAACTAACAGTTATCACAACATAATGTGGGCTCGCAGGCTGATAAACTAGGATTCGGAGAAACAAATAGTTTTTTCGGAGTTTAGACACTGCAGAGTTTCCGAAGACACTACACTACCCAGAATCCCCAGCTATCGTTTGGGACTACAACATCCGCCTTGCTTTACAAACCCCGTGATTAGCCCTCAAGCTCTGTGATTGGATATTGGAGTGGCAGTGCGACAAGGATACCCTGAGCGTCAAAGCTCTTTGAAATGGAATGGAACCACGCCAGACTATCCAAAACTGGACTTGGACGGGTCCAGCCCGGCCCTCCCCCCCAGAATTACACTTGCTGGCTATTGTGTGTTTCGCAACATGTTCTATGGCACGTCTCTACTGGGAAATGTAGTTTTAAAAGACGTTTTAGTATTTCCCACAATTAGAAGTTGCCAGTATTAAACTGTATACATCCCTGGAGGTTTAGGGGACACGAAACACATTGGTGTTATCAAATTTAAAACATATAATTAATACATGGGTGAAAATTGCTTGTGTCCATAATGGGCAGCATTAATACCACATGACAGCTGGTCTTATGTCTGTGTCTTATGGTCTTATGTCTGTTGTTAATTGATAAGCCTGAAACATGCACTTGTCAAGGTTCAGATGCACATTTAGCAAATATGGCAGTAGCCATCGATCATCTTAAGATAAGATACTTTATTGATCCCAAGTTGGGAAATGTTTTTGTTACAGCAGCATGTACTACTTTGTTCTACTCCACTACAATTCAGAGGTTAACCTGGTATTTTTACTCTACTACATTTATTTGTGTTACTTTGCAGATTCTGATTAATGATGTGAAATATAAACAACCCTTAAATCAGACTTTAGTTACACCTGAGTAAAATTCAGCCTTATCAGTTTGTCTGTTTTGCACATCCTCCTGTTAATATCTTTGGACGTCCTGCACTAAACTGTTTTATTGTAGGTATCACTACAGTATCTTCTAGATATTTTCCATTCTATATTTCTATCATTGACCCCTATTTTGTATGTAGGCTACTCTTAATATTTAAATGTTTTCATCAATAACTAAATAAATATAACTTATTCAACAACTACATTCAATAACGTGCTTTAACCACTAGGAGGTGCGGTTTAGACCAGTGGTCTAGTTAATAAAACATAATAATATCGTACATAATATGACTATTCACTTTATTGTGAGTTTAAAACAGAACAGTAAAGGAAAATACAGTTTCAGTCTCTCGATGTGAAGCTTATGCATTGTACCATGAACCTGTATAGACCTGTAACAGTCAACTGCATGAGGAGTTGGAAAGGTAGTTCAGAAAATCAGTAATATCTTTAAAAACTACAAAAAAGTCCCTTTCTGTCAGCTGTGTAAATACAGACTATCTACTAATTGGATCAAATATAAAAGTCAGCCGAATTAGTGTTGATACTGCAAGGAGACGTATTCTGTGAAAAGAAATGGAAGATGTTGTTTAATTGTTGATATATTTATGGTCCACGTCACGTATTCAGTTTTGGCGGCATCTCTTCCAGTTTGTCAAAAGGTCTTCTGATCAGGGCTCTATAAATACATATCTAGGGCAGGTATGTCATATTTAATGCAGCCGAACCGTGTATTACAATGCCGTTATGTGATGACTTTCAAAGAGAAAAGCAAGAACACTCGGAATAAAGTATTATTATTTTTTTTTTTAATGTTTTCCGATTTCATATCACATAAACACCATATCCCGACGTGCATTGCGGCGTGATTTTAGCCTATCAAAACCTCTGAAAAAAGAAACGTGTCTCTCAGAATCGAAAGAGAAAAACCTATGGGAAAAACACAAAAGCATTGTACACAATTTAAACCAATTAATGTCGTATAATTAACTAGGATAAACTGATGTTTTTTTAGTGGATGAGTAGTGCAGATATCACTGTTAAATCATTTGATCATTGGTTTTATTATGAAAACGGCGAGACCGGAAATACTGTTTTCAACCCGTAACTTTACATGGAAGCTTGTCGCATATACACGTTCTCCTGACGAAATCTCAAATCATCTTCGTAATATCTATCAAACTATAGATCCTATATATCGACTGGACGTGGATTCTAAAAGTACAATATATACTTCTCGCTAGAAATCTAATCATAACGCGTTTTAATGGCCAAACTATCCTACAATTTAGGATTTTACAGAGAGGGTTATTTGTGAATAAACAACCCTCTGTAACGTTTGCATTCAACGGGAGCACTAGAGGCCGACCATTTTAAAACGTAATTATAGGTCGTATTAAGCGCTTGAACAAACGACATATTTGGTCGTAATAAGGTTCTTAAACAATCGACCCATTTGGTCGTATGAGTTGGAGGACTTGTTGTTATTTTCATGTCGATGCACACTGAATTATTATGTTTGAATAGAGGATTCCTAATATTGTTTGCCGAGACCAACATTAATGACCCATCAGCATTTTAAAGTATAATATCCCTGCACATGCAGCAATGACATTTCTGCTGCTATCTTTGCAAAACGAGTTAACAGTCACATCTTATCTGGATGAGTGCTACAGAATGGCGTTTTTATAAGGGATGTATATGTGTGTGTCTTTCATATTAAACATGATCGCTGGTAGATAGCCACAGAACTCGTAACACAGTTTAACCTCGGCGGATCCCATTTTCCCATGGGCGAATCACAGTTTACCTGAGAGGATCACAGTTTAACACAGCTGAAAACTTCTCCACGCTGCTTTCAAACTCTGAGTAAACAACGTACGCTTCACTGAGAGGCTGTCTGAAGGTGTACACATTTCATTTAATTTCAAACCTTTATTTAACCAGATTGGTCCCATTGAGATCATAGATCTCTTTTTCAAGGGAGACCTGCAGCATATAGGTTCCACATGAAACATAAAACAATAAAGGACATTATACATTATATTTACAGGATACATAGTTATAGACATTTACAAGTGCCCATTGTATCAGCAAGCATTTCATTTAGCCTAGCTTTAAAAACATGCAGAGGAATGAGATTGCTCAGTTTCAATTCTTGCTGAAGATTGTTCCAAGCAAGTGGAGCTGCGCACATAAAAGCTGACTTACCTAAAACAGTCCTTGCTCTTGGCACATCTAACAAGACTACATCATGTGACCTCAGACAATAGCTGCTTGCAACTCTCTGTGTTATCAGAGAGCAGATATAATACGGGAGTTTACCCAACATAGCTTTATAAATAAAAGTGTACCAGTGACTGAGCCTCCGTACAGAGAGTGATGGTAAACCTGCCTTGGTATACAGTGTACAGTGATGTGTAAGCGCTTTACAATTTGTGACAAATCTCAGAGCACTGTGACACGCAGCATCCAATTTGCTCAGGTAATTGGCAGGTGCATTCATATACAACAAATCCCCATAATCCAACACAGGTAAAAAGGTCACAGTGACTAGCCTTTTCCTGGCCTCAAGCGAGAAGCAGGACTTGTTTCTGTAGAAGAAACCTAGCCTAACCCTCAGTTTTTTAAGCAGGTTATTGACATGACGTTTAAAAGAGAGACAATCATCAAGCCAGATACCAAGGTATTTGTAACAGGCAACAACTTCAAGTTTTGTTCCTTGCGTAGTTACAATATCTAAAACAGGCTCTGGTGTCTTTTTAGCTTTTGAAAAGAGCATTACCTTGGTTTTATCCACATTTAAAAGAAGCTTTAATTCAGAGAGCTGAGTCTGAATAATGTTAAAAGCAGCTTGTAATTTAACAACAGCCTCTTTAATGGAGGGACCTGCACAATACATCACAGTATCATCCGCATAAAAATGTAAAGTAGCTTCATCCACATTATCACCTACACTGTTAATATATATGGAGAATAAAAGTGGTCCTAAAACAGAACCTTGTGGTACACCATTAGAAATGTTTAACCATTCAGAAGACAGTCCATCAAAATGAACACATTGGGACCTTTCAGAGAGGTAGTTTACAAACCACCCCACTGCATTGCTGGATATGCCTATACTGAGTAGCCTCTGCTTTAAAATGCGATGATCAACGGTGTCAAATGCTTTGGAAAGGTCAATAAACAGAGCTACTCAACACTGCTTATTATCTAAAATAGTAGTAATGTCATTTACCACTTTCATTGTCGCAGATGGACTTGGTATCACATTAGGAACGATATTCAGTGATAAGTCGGGCAACAATAGTTGGTTTTAAGGATTTATTCGAGCGGATCACAACTTAACACAGCTGAAGACTTCTCCACGCTGCTTTCAAACTGTGAGTAAACAACGTGTGCTTCACTTGGAGGCTGTCTGAAGGTGTACACAGGTCTCAGATGGACTTGGTATCACATTAAGAACGATATTCAGTAATAAGTCTGGCAACAATAGCTGGTTTAAATGATTTATTGGAGCTCGCAATGTTTTGAACAGAAATCCCCAGTCAACTCGTTTTTCTTTTTGCAGTCCTCGCTGTTCGCGTCCGGATATCGCCATCGTAACCACAACCTCACACACTGGTACTGAATGTGCATCAAAGTGTTCCTATCTAGCCAAATATACCAAAATATTTATGTAAACGACAGAAGAAGCGATCGAAATGTGTATTTCAGTCGAAGGCCACGCCTCCACATCTGTCAACCAGTTGATCGGGGAACCAGTTTTCCGGAACACCGGCCAACGTTGGGAGGGAGGCCTGGACTCTGCAACGGCTTTACTGGAGTCCCTGCAAGGTACGCTCACTTCTAACAAAGAAGTCTATTTTATCCTTACATTAATGTTCGACAACCCATGCATTTATGTCAAGTCATTTTGCTGTTCTAGATGATTACATTGGGACTAGTGAGGAGGAACATTCCCGAACAACGAGTGATGGCAGTGTTCCGTCCACAACATCGTCATCGAATCCAGAACGGACCCCAGCTCGACCACAGACACCAGCCGAAGAACCGACACCAACTCAACCACCAACGCCGAGTGCCATCACGACACCGCAGCGTGTGGTTCTAGGTAAGAAATAGAAATGGCAAAACGACTGGAATTGTGTTTTGTTTTTTTAAACCTTGGATCATCCATCGTCAGTAATTAAAATAAGCTATACCACTGTGTGGAAATGCTCTGTTACAAGTAAAGTCTTAGCTAGTAAGCAGCTAGTACAGTTGTGTGTGACATCCTATCATATACATATTTATATTCATTATCAACAGGCTGGACATAATGTAATTCACTTTCACAATCATTGTAAACATCTAGGGCCAGAACTTTCTTTAGTTCACTTTACTGTTGTTCTGTTTATACAAGGGCTGTCAGTCGATTAAAATATTTAATCGCGAGTAATCGCATGATTGTCCATAGTTAATCGCGATTAATCGCTAATTAATCGCACATTTTTGATCTGTTCTAAATGTACCTTAGAGGAATATTTTTCTTAAGTTTTTAATACTCTTATCAACATGAGTGGACAAATATGCTTTATGCTAATGTTTATTATCATTTGAACAATGACAAATATTCTCATGAATATTAAACACAACAACCTCTGAACATTACAAATATTCGCCTCAATTCAACCTGGAACCTCTCTCATACAATAATACAATACAAATTGTGTGTGTGTGTGTGTGTGTGTGTGTGTGTGTGTGTGTGTGTGTGTGTGTGTGTGTGTGTGTGTGTGTGTGTGTGTGTGTGTGTGTGTGTGTGTGTGTGTGTGTGTGTGTGTGTGTGTGTGTGTGTGTGTGATGGATCGTTGGAGCTATCCTATGTGCAACTCAAGGCATATGCTCGAACGGGAGCTGCCTGGACACTGCAATCATGTTGCGCACTATCCGTGCTGAGTGTGCTGACTTTTCGTACAATGTCCCACTGTCTGGCTTCCTGCATAAAGTCAAGTGCTCGGCGCAGTTGTGGCGAAATGTCGCTCCTCTGTTTTCATTTAAACAGCTCCTTATATCCGTTAGCGCAGCTAGCTAGCACCAGATGCTAACAACAACAATGCACTTAAGGTCTCTCTCTCGCTCGCTCGGGCCACTCATACACACGTCCTCCCAATAGCCAGTCGGTGCCTGCCGGTGAGCGTGGAAGTGTGGTCTGCAGCAAGCGGGCGGCAGGAGCGGGGCTGTCAGCATCAGCTTGTAGATGGTATTTTAAACTCGATGCGCTCTGAAACTACGGGGCGGCCGAAAAAAAAAAAATACACATGCTATAAAATAATTAGTGGCGTTAATTTTTTTTTTACGCGTTAACTTGACAGCCCTAGTTTAAACTTTATACATGTTATTCTTATATCCATGTGTGACCTGTACCTGTCCAGTCTTTTTTCCTTATTGCTAATTATTATCTTATTGTCACCCAGGCAAGAGGAAACGAGGAGGAGAGGATCGGGCCCAGCAGGAACGGCACCGAACAGCACATGGCCCAGCAGGAACAGCACTTGGACCAGCAGGAACAGCACTTGGACTGGGCCAAAGCTCTGCTGAGCGGAGATGGGAGTTGGATGCGGCCTTGAGAAGGGAGGAGGCCGCTCAAGCAGAGACCTTCAACCTAGCCTTCCTGCGCACTCTTGGCGAGGTGTTAGGGGGACGTGGCAGCCGACGTGGCCCATCTCCTCCGTAATACTTCAAATAACCTTAATAGTTATTGTACATATTATATATTTTTTATCTAGTTAATTTTTAAATGCAACATTTGTACTTCCTTGTTTATTTATTTTCTTTAAAATGTTCATTTTATATTTATTTTTACAATGCCATGTATATTTATGCTGGCTGCAATACAGTTTTACATTTTTTATTTGTATTGTTTAATGGCATGCCTTTTTGATACAACATTTTTTTTGTATTTTTATACTGCCATCAATAAAGTACTTCTTTGACTTATCTTATCTCTTGTTGATAATGAATTGCACCCAACAGAAAAAAATCAGATTCACATAATCTTGATTTAGAGAAGATCTAAACATACATGAATTTATAAAGCAATAACAAACACCATCAGTTAGGAAAAAGCCCATAAGATAAGTTAGTTTTAAGAGATTTAAAGCAAGAAATTGAGTTTGCTAGCTTGAGGTCCTCCTCTAAAACATTATTACATGTTTATTTTGTAATAGTATTAATAATACATGTAGTAGAAATTGCTCAATTGTAATACCCTCGTTCTACTAGACTCAAACAACACATTCCTTATATATTTCAAAGACGAGAGAACAAAAGAAGAAACCTATAACC
The DNA here is from genome assembly GCF_902827115.2 of Pseudochaenichthys georgianus. Lineage (NCBI taxonomy): Eukaryota > Metazoa > Chordata > Actinopteri > Perciformes > Channichthyidae > Pseudochaenichthys > Pseudochaenichthys georgianus. The sequence goes on along the minus strand of NC_047511.1, from coordinate 23,206,260 downwards.
CATTCAAGCAAGATTTTAACATGTCTAGAAGAAAGATTGAGGTTATATTTAATATATTATTTTATGTTGTGGATACTTTAGCCTCCATCCATGTTTACAATTGTCCACACTATTTTACACTTGCATTTATGAATATAGTTTTGCTGTGTTTTACACTTTAGTATTTATGTTTATAGTTAGCTTTGATATTCGCTTAATTTATTAGAAAGATTTTCTTTTCATGATCTGATATTTCCTCAAATGTTCTTATTATGGGGCAGTACTTACTGGTGCTTAAAATTCAAATATTTACTAAATATTCAATTCAGATAACATTTGTTTAAAACATTTGACAAACACATGTATATGAAAAAAAAAAGATTTATTTATGTTCAATACAATGAATACAATACAATGCATATTTAGGTATTCAGGTAGCGCATCAAACCCTCTCTGATGTCAGTGCCCTCCTCCTCTGCACCTGGCTTGAGCCACTGCTACCCCAGGCTCTGCTGCTGCTGGTGCATTCCACCCATCATCATAGTCCTCTCCATGACTCTCGCAGAGGTTATGCAGAGCACAGCATGTCAGCACCATGGATTTCACAAGAAACAATTAAACGATCGCTTCCACATCCTCCATTGTTGTGTGTGTTTTGTGAGTTGTGTCGCATTGAAGATGACGCCCCTGCAGTTTTAACCAGCGTCGCTCCGCCCAAAAAGCCGATCGCCTCGCCTACACTGCGTTGCTATCCCAGGTCCTAAACTGTAATGGAAATGCGCCACGGCCTCGGACGGCCAGCGAGGCAGCCCGAGGCCTGAGCGAGGACGCTTAGGGACGCTTAAACGGGGCTACCCCGCTGCAGTGGATGTGCCATTTAGCAGAGCAACCTGCATGTTGGAGCAACCAACAGACAGCCTCTCCACAGAAATGCATAGAAAAACACAGTGATGGCAGGACAAAGTGTAGAGTCAGTCATGCATTTATTCAGCCCCAGTTCTACCGTGTGATAAAGCACAACTAGGTATTTGGTTTACGCCTTTAATCTTCTCTACCTTACATGTTCTTCTCACACTACAGCCCATTCTGTCAAGTTTCTTAAAGTGATATGACTGAACCACTTGTTTTCATCCATACAAACAACATCCTGTTGCTATATATAAATAACTCATCATGCTATACCCTGCTGAAAAAACGCACCTTGAGGGATTGTCAGCTTTCGTCAAAATACCTCTCAGTCATCCCACACAATATAAAAAATATCATCTCTTTAAATGTTAAAGTCTCTGTAGAAAAATGCCTGAAATATATAGATATCAAACATGTTTATGTGTATTTGTATACAAAGAAAATGTGATGCAAATTATTACTTTTGCCACGATCTTTTAAAGCTGTAACTATGGCACTAATGTATTTCTGCATGTTATTGTGAAAAACATATCTTACATGGCACCAGAGCACATAGATGTTGATGTACGGTGAACATGTCTGGACACAGATCAGCGACCACATCTCCATTTATTTCAAAACTTTCAAAAAATACACTATGACTGACCATGGCGTACACTGACCAAATGTCATTTTTCTCCTTATCTGCAGTCGAGAAGCTCACTCGCCGGCAAACAATTACAATTCTTAAAAGGCAAATTCCACTGCTTCAGTAGAGCTATTGATTTCTATCTGAGTATGCACAGAGCAAAAGTCTGTGTAGACATCAATCAAATATTGGCCGACATCATTTCACCCCATCTTGTACCTCTTCATCTTAACCTGCCTCTTTACTTTCGTGACAGGGTTTCAGCAGCTTTCTAATCTTTATTACAGCTATTTCTATGTAACAAAAATATCTCCTCTATAAATTCATCTACACTCACACTTACTGATGCCCAGTTTCACAGTTATATCGCCCTGACACTGTTATGCCTGGAGGTTGTTCAGTGCTCTTTAAGTCTATAAGTGTCTAAATTATCTCCTGGTGATTGAAATCCATTAGCGATTTATAAAAATAAATAAAAGTAGATGCTTGGCCTCAGCTCTGGCTCCTCGTGCCTCGGACAACCAGGGTCGATCAGTGTATGGAACAAGCATCCCTTCCACTCGTATCTCAAGTATCTCACTGGGCCCTGGAGAGGAAAAAGAGGAATCACATTAGTGAGAGTTACTAACTGCAAATGAGGAGAGACTTTTGACAGAGCAGTCACAGCACCAACAGTCGCTTTTCACAGCAAAATGCAAATATACCAAGGTATCATTGCCAATACACAAGCACCCAGACACACACTCACACAAATAGTCAAAGTTAAAAGGTTTGGCATATTTTCCTCCATGGATTAAAAAGCCTTCCCTTTTGTGAAAAGCTTTGTGTCTCTCCGTAAATAGCTGCCATTTTCCCAGCATTTCTTAGTCAAGTCTGCAGTGGTTCAACGAGCAGAGAACCCCATCTGGATCCTTGAGGCTCTTGTTGAGATATTATGTACCGTAAGGTGCAGCTGATGCTTCTAACTTTTAACAATCTCCAAAGAAGCGTGAAATCCTCATATTAAGTTTGTTCATCCCCAAAGCTTTGTAAATTGCACTGAGCCATCTCAAGCCCTTTGACTCTCTCACATACATGGCTGCATGTGCTATTGCATGCCTTTTGCACTCTCGTGCACATTTAAATGCACAAGCCTCTCTTTGACATTAAAATGTATGCATATGAGTGTGCACACACATTTTGACAAGGACACACAAACATGCCCACTCACTTTCCCACATCATGACTTTGTCTGAGTCACCGAAAAAGAAGTACCAAGACAAGCCTCTATCCATGCCCAAAATGCAACAGATTTACTTTTGAATGTTTGGCAATGTAGGTCACTTTCTAATGAACCTGGCATATTGTATCTCTATTACAGAGGTAAAGCCTCTGGCACGCACCACTATAATTATCTAACTTTCATTTGTTTAATATTTTCCTCATAACATTTTCAATGATCATAATGAACTGTTCTCCATTGAGGGAAACACAAATCAAAGTAAATGATGCATGCAGAAATGGATAAGCAAATAGACAAGTGTGTCTCATGGCAGACTATCACCACTAACAATCAGATGGAGAAACAACAGCTAATTAATATTCACTCACAAAATATGTGTCTCACTCTGATACATTTGTGGAGTTTTTTGTGTGTGGACATGCCAGGTTGGAAAAAAGGATAAAGACAATAAAGTTAGAGGAATAACTAAAAGCAAACATGTGCCTATTATAATGAGACATCAGAGTAACAGGTTTACATTTACAAATATTTACAAAAACTGTAACAATCCAACCATATGAGATGTTACACTAATTATGGAAGAAGTGGGTTATCTGACACCAGCAGGACGTGGGGTTGAAATGAGCAAATACCTTTAAATGGAGGATCTACTGCACATTATTATTTATTAACAAAAACATAACAACCAGGAGAAGATTTTTTTTGTTTTTCTCACAAAGGCTGTTAGTAATATAAGGTTAGGAAACGAAGGATGGAGAGAGTGCTACAGCTCTAGAAAGAAAAAGTCAGTGAACTCTTTGATTAAAAATTGAAATGTTGCCAAAGGTGTTACTGTACGAATTGTCAGATATGCTATGCTAATAGATACTTCACCCACATAATAGAGCTACATGTGCGCAAAGAGATTATGCATACAGCTGCTGCCTGAGTGGGAGTAAAGCATCATCCAAGGGGAGAGGAAGAAATAATTAAAGAAAGAGTGAGAGAGAGCGTGGGCTATGAACTGGAGCTGTAGGGAGTAGGTCAATGCAATTGAGTCAGTCCTGACTCATGATGGAGGCGGTGGAGATCCACCTCCTCCCTGCCCATTACAGTACAACTTCATCCTCAAGCCTTGAGCACTGAAGCTCAGATAGCCATTACAAAAACAGTGAAAAACTCCTACATGCATGGTCAGAGGAGCAGTGGTTCCTGTGGTACAGGAACAATCTGATAACAAGTCATGGAGACACAGTGAATGATGAATACAAACATCAAGGGCCCATTTTGGAACAAGAGGTGGTCAGCCGGCACAACACTTCATAATAGTTTCTCCCTCGTCCCGCTGTGAGGGCCATTCAATCATGGACATAATATGAGGTTTGAACTGATTTATGTGAAAATAATGACCTTTATATGTTATCTACAATAACATGTAACAGCATAGGGGAGATTAAAAAGCAGGATATGTCTTGACATTTTATATTGTTGAAAGTGCAACAATAGGCTTGACATTGTGGATATAATTGAGTTACTAGATTTGTTTGTACTAATTGGAATGTGCCCTAATCCCCTAGCATCGAATTAAATCTGATTACAGAAAGCCAGCAGTGTTTGGTCCATCTGGTCATAATTTGTCAACTCTCTTTTATTCAGGCAACGTTTTTGTTAATCTGCTTGTGTTTGAGCAATATTTAACACTTGAGAATTCTACACCACAGCACATGCACATGCACATAACCAATACCATATTGTTTTCAGCTGGTTGACCTTTGAAGTATGTCATACTCCCACACTCCCCTGTTCCCTGTCTGCTTCTTCACTGTAAACTGCCCAATAAGGGCGAGCATGCCTACTAAATATATGGGGGGGGAAATGGTATCAAGTGGAACATTTTTTTAAACGATATACCAGCTGAAAACCACTACAATGTCCATCAATGTAAATGATCAAAGGTGTCAACATTTTTAAGGCATTCTTAACTATGGAGTTGCAACATGTACATATCATCCAGGTATTTTTACTTCAGTGAGGTGGCTGTTAACCTAAATAAATAATTAATGTAACCTTATATTCCCTAACACAGTTCAAACCCTTAAATCTAACGTCCAGAGAGAAAAGACAGACACACCCATGGATAAGAAACAAGGTGCAGAACTCCGTTTTCCAGTGTATTCTGTAAATGATACAATGCCAAGGCCACTGTGTCAATTGAATAGTACAATAGCCACTAAGTCAGTGCTACAGTAGCAAAAGTCTTTCTGAGCTGCATGTATTGATAATACATGAGGTTCATAACCAACTGTAAACCCCTCACACACCATTGCACGCTGTACTCTTTAGTCAACTGGACATCATTATCAATGCGCAGATCACTGCACTGGTACAAACTCATCTATACCGCTATGCTTGGACTGCTGCCCCTCTACATATCCACTTACATATCACACAAACAGTACAGCTATAGACTATGATCTCAAAATGGCATCACTCTGTCCGTCACCTCAGTACGCACGGTGCATCATACTCTGCCCCCTCGACCTGGAACACACTTCAGCAGGAACTTAAGCTGACCAGTTTGATACCCATCACAGATTTTAAACTCATTTTAAAAAAGCTGGAGAAATCATCTGTGGGTGTTTGCACCTGCTATATCTGACTACTGTATATGGATTTCAATGACTACTTTTTACGATGTTTTATTTTAGTGTTGCCACTGTGTTTAGTGTCCTGTCTGTCTGTAACTTTGTGTGGTAGACTAGTGTTACCACTGAACAGGTCTCTCTTGAAAATGAGACCTTGTGTCTCAATGAGATTTTACACCTGTATAAATAAAGGCTAAAAAAGGAATACTGGCTGCACTCCACTCTATAGCATGCTGAGTGACTTATTAAGATCCATTCACACAAGGTAAATACAACGGTTGTTCTATACTCAGAGCAATCATCTTGAGGACAAACATGCATCCACATACAATACAACCAAAACAGCATCAGCATCAGCCTTCACCGCAGCACCGTTTGTCTTTTACAGTCTCCCTCTCTGCCTCCCCCCATCACACATTCTCTCTTCCCTCTCTCTGCCACACTTTCTCTCCACCTCTGTGTTCTCACCCACCACACACTCTTACTTGTTTTTCTCATGGCTGAATATCCACTGATCCCTAATCCGGACGGTAATTTTAGATTTGAAGGTCAACGAGGTCGTGCTTTAGATTTACTCATAAGTGGGTGCTTTTTCATACCCTGACTTCATCAGTCTTAGCTTTTAGGCTTCCGACCTCCACAACTTTGAACACACACACACACACACACACACACACACACACACACACACACACACACACACACACACACACACACACACACACACACACACACACACACACACACACACACACACACACACACACACACACACACACACACACACACACACACACACACACACACACACACACACACACACACACACACACACACACACACACACACACACACACACACTAAATATTCTTTTTATATAATGTCATGTCCTCTAAACACACACATTCCTCACACTTCTTTACCTTTTCTCACTTACTTTAGTTAGCGTTCTCTCTCTCCCTTTTCTTTCTGTCCGTTTATCATTCAATATAAGTGCAGCTGCAGCGGTTCAGAGCTTTATTGAGGGTAGTGTTGGTACAAAGGCTGTCTGAGCAGTACTGTTATCTCCTGTAGTCTAATCCGGCTAATTAAGGGCATCGCTAGAAGGTAAGTGCTACTATTCTCATCCATCTCCAGGGCATGCTGTCTCCCCAAGTCTGCCAAACTGACATGTGCTTTTATACACACACACACACACACACACACACACACACACACACACACACACACACACACACACACACACACACACACACACACACACACACACACACACACACACACACACACACACACACACACACACACACACACACACACACACACACACACACACACACACACACACACACACACACACACACACACACACACACACAAAGACAGTGCACAGACACACTTAAAAACTGCTTGATACTCAATTAAAAACTGATTTTAGACTAGGGGTGTGACAATACTGTATACCAGAATTGCTTATCACCATTTCAAATATTACATTTTAATATTTTCTAAACAGACAAATCAGATTATGGTGCCGGCAGATGTTTAGCTTTGTGGCCTTTTTGTTTATCAGTTCATCTGGGTGCCTTTTTCACTATCCATTAGTGTAATCGTTATTTTATTTTGCTTTTGCCCAGTCATGGTAAAATACTCTCTCTCCACCTCTCCACACTTGTATTTTGAACGCAATACATTTGTCAAAATAGAGACAAACTGCACAATAAAAAAAGCTAAACTGGCTTCATTAAACATGCTGCATAATAAAGGCTAATAAAGTGGAGAAAACAAACTGCTTGTATAGACGATGACAGCGATATTACTGCTGATTTATATTACCTTGCGGAAATAAAGTAATAAAGAAATAAAGTCCAGTATGTCTGTGCCTGAATCTCTCCACTCAAGAGCAGAATCTATTAGCTTTCTGCTCACGTTGTCTCACAAATATCACACTGAGTGATAGTGGGGGACTGGACAAATGGGAGCTGAGTTGCTAAACATGAAATTATATTAGACAATGATAAGCAAGATTCTTTAAATTACAATTCGCTACAAAGCTATCAGTATACACAAATCAAAATGGCAGTTCTGTCGTCTAACACTTCTTGCTCAGCCACCATGCCACTCTCATGTCATTTACTCCCACAGCTGACACAGCAGCTGACACAGCAAGAGCACACAAGAGGTGATGAAGGAAGTATGAACTCACTTTCTATTCCTCAGTTTTCAGCCATTACTGTTCATCTTGGGAGGCTTGTGTGAAGATGACACTAATTCTCTGAAACAACTTAGATGTGGGTGCCTTCTATATTGGCCTAGTGTGAGGAGATTGACTTTACATGTGAATGTGCAGGTGCTAGTGTATGAGATGATATGTAAGGCTTTTGATGAAATGTAAGGGAAGCAGGTTTTCTTGTTTCATCCTGAAGGACATTAATTAATCAGAGCCCATGTCGGAAAGAACTTCCTGAGTTTGAGACTCGTTAGTAATAAAAGCTCTTAGAAAGACACAGATACAATTTAATGTTAGTGTTGTCAGCAGTCTTCTGTGAAATGTTGAAGGTCCCAGTGCATTATTTGCAGAAGCTCACTGCCTATAAACATCCCCTGTTGCACACACATACTGTACACATACATGATTACAGGACATAAACAAATAACATGTATGCAGTCAGACTCACAGATATGCGTCAATGCACGTATGCAATTTCTCTCTTTCTTCCTCCCTTTCTCTTCCTGACAAACACACTAATACATGCACAAATGTGGTCCTGGATCATAAGTCCTGGATGGATATCCTCGTGGATTCATCTTCCTATTATACACACATGCATTTACAAACATTTGGACTACCTATGTTGCAAATGTATTATCTTTTCAATTTACACACGGCATCTATTGCACGTCTGTCCGTCCTGGGAGAGGGATCCCTCCTCTGTTGCTCTCCCTGAGGTTTCTCCCATTTTTCCCTTTAAACTGGGTTTTCTCCGGAACTTTTTCCTTGTACGATGTGAGGGTCTAAGGACAGAGGGTGTCGTATTGTCATACTGATATTCTGTACAAACTGTGAAGTCCACTGAGACAAATGTAACATTTGTGATATTGGGCTATATAAATAAACATTGATTGATTGACAAACACTCACCGCTTCTTCCTGATCTCTCTGTGTACGTCTCAGCGCCCATGGCGGTGCCTTTCTCTTTCTTCCACTCACTTTATATCCACGCTTTTCCAAACTCCTGCTCTCTCTGTTTGTATAATCCAATGTTCAATTGGAGTACAAAGCGCTCATAAAGTAGAACAAACGATGAAAGTAAACAGAACAAGGGGGTTCGGCGTCAAACCGTGGTGGTGGTTGATTTGCGTAGGATTGTTTTCTGGGGCTTGTGGGGAGGCATGTGAGGAGGCACACAAGGTAGAGGTGTGTTTGCTGTTGGCGGGAAACTGTGGCTGACCGAGAGGCCGCCATTTTCCAACATTAGTTCATGAGGAAGAGCATGAGGAGTGGAGTACGAAGAGCAAAAATGCACCGGGCTGAGCCTCATGACGTTCAGCTCGGCCTGTAAATGTAGTTCTGTGTCGTCTACATCATATTGGAGGTCGCAGTCCGGGCAGTAGCCATGGTACTGGACCTTCTCATTGAAACGTACACGCTCCCTCTCACGAGACTCCCTGCCAGGGGCCTTCCGGCATTTGTTCTTTTCATGGCGGAGAAGAGGCATGGGCCTGGGTAATGTAGGAACAAGACCCGACTCAGGGATTCCACTGTCATTAGCAATGAAACACGGCATGGAGGAGAACAAATCCCGGTTTGGTTTGAATTGAAAAGCCCCGCCATTCCTCATTAGAGACCCGGTAGCCCTGGATACATTCCCTGATAACACTAATGTCGGATGAGGCAGATTCCTAATGTTGTGATCTTCGGCTCGCAGTGGGGTTAGTCTGGGTGGAGGCAGGGGAGGGTGGGGCTTCTTCAGTACAGTCAGGACCGCCAGAGGGTTGACCGGGTCGAAGAACGCGGGTGGTCTGAAGATGCAGTCATCGGGGAAGATCTTCATTTTCTCCAGGCTGGAGGCGGTGGTGGTGGTGGAGCTGGAGCTGGAGTTGAGCGTGTCTGTCTTGGAGCTGTCTGTCAGTCCGTCCTCCTCCAGCTGCAGGTCCCCAGTCAGGGTGTCAATCTCATGAACAACCTGGAGACAAGAAGGAGAAGTGTCACTGAGACAGCTGATGTCTTTATCCCGTCAGGTTCTTAATTAGTGATGAAAAACACTATTGTTTGAAATGTAAATAAAGACCTTTTTGTTTTAAAGATATTGATTAATGGGATTTAAGATCTCTATGACAGCCGCTTTAAACAAAAAATGAATATTACTGCAATTTATGTGAAGAGCCCTGAGCTTGCCAGACGTAAGTGATAAACAACAACAATCCAGTGCACCAACTGAGAGAAGTCACAATACTAACCAGATCCTGTAAACACAAAACGATCTTTATAACACTAAACTATGAGAAATCAATGTAAAAAACATTCTTATGTATCAAAAGATGACAAAGACAAAACAGGTATGGGATAAAAGAGACAGATGAGAAAAATCAATAAACTGTCAGTTTTCTCCTGGGAAAAGAAAACAGCAGTAAGGCCTGTAATATTCTGCTGCAAGTGAACGAGTCAGATTGATAAGAATCTTGCAAAAGAATGATTGAAAAGATCACGTACAATTCAACCAGAAACAGCATAAATAGATCACACTGAATCAAATGATCTGAGAGAAGAAGATGCATTTCTAGTCACAAAAGTTTCACATGTCTTAACAACAGCACAAATAACAATTCATCATGTTGTGAATTCACTCCGTGAAAGCAACCTTGGTATGTCCAAAAGTAGAAGTAAAAAAATGAATACTTTAATAAAGAGACATGCAAAATCACCAGAAGGCTTAACTGCAAGCAACACAATATGAAAGAGCAAACACTCTGAATCAGTTGTGACTCAGAAACATACACAGTGTGCCAAGGGGGGGAAACGACACATGAGAAATGCACTGTGGTATAGTCCAGTTAATATATTCTGAGAAATGAAGGGGGGCACAAGAGAACCACATACCTTTCAAAGAATTTGCAGGCCTAACTGTACACTGCAGACCATGTAAAGGATGGGCAATAAACACGATTGGAATAAAGAGAAAATGGTAGAAATGCCCTGCTCAGAGCAGAAGAACCGAGTTTGAGAGTCTGTTTCAGGACAGAAGGTATTCAGATACAAAGGTGCTTCCTTTGTTCTGAGGAAATGTGTTTTCACAGCCTGCTTTGGGACATATTAAAAAAACAGCTGGAGCAGAAATGTGGTTTGTTGGCACCCTAAATTCAACAAGCAATACTGGAGTTATAGTTGTAAGGATGCAGAAGCACACATTGTGATTGTTCTGTACAAACATACAAAGATTATAGCTGTATAAAACATGCTGCATATCTCATTCAGGGCATGATGCTGAACTGAACTTGATGCAATATCCACCAATCAAATGCATAATAAAAACTGATTACACGACTAAAGAGTGACATAGTGTTTTTCTTAGAAATTAAATACTTCTGGTTATTGATGTCTAGTCCCATAAGCTGATCCCGTTCTGTCTACTTAAAGAAAGCCCTTGCACTGGTTTGCACATCCATGGACACAGTACATCTCCCATACATATTTCATGCTGTGACAATACCTGAAAGGAATACAATTGCAGTTATTTATATAAAACGTGCCAAAAGTGACATTATTATAGATGATCACATGTAAAAAAGTGAATTAAACAAAAAGTATAGACATATGTTTAAAAATAAGAGGTCTATCCAAAATCATTCCCCTTTGAGAAGATATGTTTCTGTTTCTCTTCCCTTGTGGGAGTTATTATTTCTTTGAAGTCCCAAGATGAAATGTGGTTTCTTAAGCCAACATAAAGTCTGAGCAAACCTAAGATAATTATATCATAGTTTAAATACAGTTAGAAATACCCATGAGAAAGAAATCCAGAAAGGAAGGTTACTTGTTTCTCCTTCACAACATTTCAAAGATAATTGTTAAAATGACAACGTGTTTATGCTAATTTTCTGAATTAGTAATGCTCATCTTAGAATACGCCAGTGCTCATCTAAGAGTTTGAAGTGCATGTCCAAACAGTAGCTTGAGAGGAGGCTACGAGAGAATGAGGACTAGAAAGAGAGAGTGAGAAAGAGTGACTGAGAGGGAGAGGAAGATAGAAGGCAGAGAGGCCAATGGAGCTAAACTCTCCATGCAGTCTTTACAGGGATAATTTGTTGGGACACACACTGTAAGGTAATACCATGTATCCCAGTGTGCAGTTCCTGCTGTAGGCCAGGCAGCTCTGTGGCTGTGCCAAGCATCTGGGCAGGGTCCCTCCTCAGAGCCAGGCTCAGCTCCAGCCCTGTCTGTGAGTTACAACAGATAACTGCATTTCAAATGGATTATACCCTAAATACTGGCTTTGATATAACACCCCTCGAGGTATGTGTTTAGTGTGCACAGTGTCAGAATAACTGATCCCTTACATAATTTCCTGGAAAAACAATTACAAAAGAAATACAGGGCACATAACACACACACATAAACACAATAGACAGATTACAATGGCTTCTTGTTCTAATTTTTCCTCTGGTGCCTGCTGTAAGACACTGTTAACCGCTGGAAAACACAAAAGAAGCGTAATTCAGCTGAGGAGCAGAGAGGCAGAAGGAGAAAAATGCTGTGTCGACGGCGCATCCATAATGTAGGAACCCGAGGCTGTACGCAATATTAGTTTATTAGAATGACAGCCTGTCATGTTAGGGCAAGAGGTTGAGCAAAGCAGTCCAGAAGCCTGGTGTGTGGCCGGTGGAGGAATGTAAACACGATAGCAGGTAAGGCTGTGGGTTATTTCTACTGAGATGGCAGGATGGCATGCAGAGATTGGCAGCTGATGAAACACTGATTTGAAGCAAGCACTCTAAGAATTTGCTGTAAATAGGTAAAACGTCAAATATACTTTCTGGTTCCTTCAGAGACCTCTAACCCTAACCTTCTTCATCACTTCATTTGAGCATCCAATCAGACTGCTCACAGAGCTTTGATCTTCAACAATTATGTAGAGAGAACGACAGAGAGAGAGAGAAGGCAACACAAGATAATGAAAGGATGAAGATGAGTGGCTGCGATAAACACAGACATGGGAGGAAAGATAACAAAAGAAAAAAAGAGATTAAGGTAAAGAAATAGAGAGCCACTTCGAGAGATTGAGAGTGATGACAAAAGATAAAGTCTGGGAGGAGATTGTTCGCAGCAAACAACACTCAGCATTAAGATGATGAAATGCACTGAAAAGCGCCTTCCGGGTTGAACCAACTTGTCCATTAAATATGAACAGTGATTCAAATGTTCTCACTTTCATGGCAGCATGTGAGTCAGGGCAAAGACGCTGCCATGTCCTGTGATATCAAACCCCACATTCTCCTGTGCCAAATGTGTCTCATTTGGGAGATGAGGATCACATGTATACAGGGAGAGTTTGTACGTGTGTGTGGCCTTTCCCAGGCCCCAGTGAGGTCCACCTCCCATATCCTCTCAGGTAAGAATCCTTAAAAAGCCTGTACTGTAGAACACAACACATGGTGGGCTGCTTATGGGTAAAGATATGGTATTTCCTGGTCATTTACCTCTTGGAGCTCTTTGGCTACATCCTTGAGGTCTCCCAGGATGGTTTCCAAATTCTCCACGATTGTCTTGATCTCCTTTTTCACTTTAACTTTGGAGACCACTGCTCCTTCAGCTCCTGCATGAGGCGGCCCGGACATTCTTCAGTTTATGACACAGTCTATTTCGTGAAGGATCCAAAGTCAAATCCTTGGGTCGCCACGCTACCACTTTGCCAACGCATTTTTTATTTAGTCCTTGGCTGCCTTCACTTTTGCTCCTACATCACGGCCAGGACGGAGCCAAGTGGCGACAGGCAGCGGTCTGAATCTTCCACTAGGCATGCGCAATAGTGCGTAACACAACAAATAAAGCTTATGTCAAAAAATATTGTACCATACTGTCTGCGAAAAGGCGCCTGTCCACAGGTCTCTGCACCTCACTGTCTCATGTCCGACGACCAACAACGACACGTCCTTCACGTCCAAAGAGCGCTAAATTCAACAGTTTTGAGAAACAGTGCAGCCCAAAAGGGTTTAAAAAACAAAGAGAATGACACGAAGAAAGAGTGTAGGATACACAGGCATATATCCAAAGCGTTACACCGCCGCTCGTGTTTGTAACAGTCCATATCCTCAGGCAGCGACAACATGGTAAATGTAATCCTTTTTCACAAATATAGGCAACACTTCTTTAATAATGAGCCATCGCAGAAAGCCGCCAGGTATCGACACCCCAGAAATATACTTGGTCAGTATCATCCTGTCTCAGCAGCATCCTCCTCGGAGCGTCTGCGAAACCGACGTCCGGGCGCAGAGCACACGATGCTCTCTCTCTCTCTCTCTCTCTCTCTCTCTCTCTCTCTCTCTCTCTCTCTCTCTCTCTCTCTCTCTCTCTCTCTCTCTCTCTCTCTCTCTCTCTCTCTCTCCCCATTTTTATATTAAAAGTGAAGTTTGATTCACCAAAGGGGTGTTAGTCTAAATAAGTATCATAACACGATCTTTAGAATCCTTTGAAGCCTTGAAGAATATACATTTCAAAAAGTAAAAGTAAATCCAGAAAAAAACAAGGACATTTAGGTTGTCAGCTGTTGTAAAGTCAATACATAGCCTATAATAATAATTAGAATTGGCACCTGTGTATCTGCATCATTATTGAGATAATAACACAATATATTTACATTTAAATCATGGTGGATGGATCTTAGATACATCTCAGATAATGAAGTAATTGATTATAACTGGATAGGAAATCATAAGATGGAAAATAATACATTTCAAATATATAGTATGGGTTCACTTTACTGTAGCATAATAAAGCAAGTGTAATAGTACAAAATAAATGTTAAAGTTAAAGAAATATCTAGATGTCTAATATAAGTATGAGGAGAGATACTTCAGCAATGGTCGAGGAAAAAAGACAATAGAATCCTGGTTTCTGATTGGCCACTGCTGAGACCACCCCTCGTCAATGCGGAAGTAGAAGTTGTCGAAGTTCACTGTGCTGTCAGTGAAGTGTTGCTCTCCTGTTAGTTTCTGAAACAGAGGATACAAACTCACAGGGATGTCTTTGACTTTCGAGGGAAGAGTTGTGCTCGTCACCGGGGCCGGAGGAGGTAAGGTCGTCTTTCAAAGATATCTGAATGTTATCCAGGCTGCTTTCTATAACAAGGCGTTTATGTTTTCTAACCTTAGCTCCTGCTGCTAACCTGCTAGTTGCAGAGATTTAGTATCTCTGGTATCAATGTGAGCGTTATTAAGACAGCTAAGTCTTGCACACGAGTCTTCCTTTTCTCCCTCTGTTGTTTTAGCTGCCCAGCAGTTAAACTCGATATCTTGCTAATTGCTAACACTGGCTAAACAGTCGCAAAGTCCAGTAAACAATGCCTTTATCACATTGGTTTGTGTTCATAAACAACAAGTAGTTCAATATTGAGTAGCAGCGTACTCGTCAGCCTTTTTATTTGAGCAGCACAGGGTCTAAAGTACATGTAACGCAATGGCTTGTAATACTCCGGGTAAAGTGGGTAAAGGGTTACACAACCGACACTGCAGAGGATAGTTTCCAAAACAACCCTTAGCTATCTATCGTGCATATACAAATAAAGCATTTCAGTCCTTTAAGCAGTGTGTTTTAAAACCACATATATTTAATTTTTTAGCTATCTACTGCTAACCATTTATGAAATGGAAATTGTGGTTAATTTTGAATGATTATGTTCCTGCTGTATACTGCCTACTATTCAAATGTGTCGTATCGTCTGCACTTATTAGTTTGTTCTTAGATCTTAGATCTGTTATTGCTGTTGCACTAATTTGTTATAATTTACTGTACCATAATGTTTTTTAATATAAAATGCAATTTAAAAATGTATGTAAGGAATTGTATATATTCCTGTTTCTTCTGTAGTCATCACTGACTGTCAAATTACATTATTAAAACAAAGTTATATGGCATTCATTATCTGCATGTATTTGTTCATGTTTTACAAAGGGGTTAATCTGAGCCTGGCTATAAAACATTCATGGCTGATGAGTAGGGCTGCGATTATGGCAAAAATCATAATCTCGATTATTTGGGTCAATAATTGATATCACGATTATTAAAAACGATTATCCATTTACTGTGAAAACATCCATTTATTGAAAAAAAAATGTGAACAGTATGTTTTTAACAGTTGATTACTCTGAACTTTAAGTATAATTCAACTGAAAAACCAAAAAATAAATAAATAAATCGTTTTATTTCGATTTTGTTGTTTTCATAATCGTTGCAAGCCAAAATCGTAATTGCGATTAAAATACGATTAATTGAGCAGCCTTACTGATGAGTGTGTTTTATTCGGTTAAAGCACAATCTGGGATTTTACATCTTTGTCTTTCTTTCCACAGGTCTCGGCAGAGAATATGCACTGGCTTTTGCTGAAAGAGGCGCCTCAGTTATAGGTAAATAAGATATATTGGCCCCTTTACCTACATTTTTTGAACATTTATTGTGGATATTACTGTCCAGGCTTTAACCACTAGTACTTGGTGAACTAAGTGCACCATCAACCAATTTATGTTTTCTTTGCCATGGAGAGTTTGTGCTTGTTGATATTTCACCCAGCATGGTTCCAGATGATTTTTTTTCCTGATACTGGTTATCTTTTCAATGATTAATCAACCCGATACACCGGACTCTGATTAGATTTAGATACTGATGTTAAGAGGGTTGGATATCAGCGTTATATTGTCTCTGCTACCAGTTCGATTTAGCTCACACAGCAACCCCTGTCTCATGGTCAGAATGATACTTAAGAAATGTACCCCAACGATTATATGTAATTGTGAGTGATTTAAAAAAAAAAGGTAAAAGAAAAAAAAAAAGAGCACAGTATAAAATGTGTACTCATTATCAAGAGAGCAAAAGTTGAATGGGTGCATCATTAGAGATTTAGGAGTTAAAGGTCACATGTCATGGCCATTTACACTGATCATAATTCCATTGTTGTGGTCTACTAGAATAGATTTATACTGTGCAATTTTCCAAACTCACATTGGTTTCGCATACAGCATCTCTGTAAAGTATGTGTATTTAGCAGTATTCACTCTCTCCACTAAACGGCTCGTTGCAGCTCTTGCCCCCCCCCTTCCCTGTGAGCGCAGTGTGCTCCGATTGGTCACGTTGTGAATCGCGCTAAGTTCCGTGGAGGTGTGATTTCCTTGTTTAGCGAAACACAGCCAAACTCACCCTGAGCACACACAAAGTCACGGCCGAAGTAATAACAATAAGTGTGGCTTGATATTGAGTAAGACAAAGGTTGATAAACGCTGTGAGAATGGGTCTGCAGAGAGAATTTCGCCGCGATCCCAACTGTCTGTTATCAGCCTGCAGCCAGGGAGGAGAGATCAGCAGAGCTGCCTGCACTGAGTGTGTGAGGAAGTCCATGGATTGGTCAATTTGGACCAATCAGCCGGGGCTTAACGTAACGGCTCCGCGGACGTAACGTAACGGCTCCACGGATTGGTCCATTTCGTTCCGGGGACGACATGACATCATGATGTACCCGGAAGAATCAAATGGACAGTGACGTTTCTCCAACGAGGCGTTTTGGGGAGGTATTTTCTGTTTTAGAGTTTTACTCCCTACATGGTGTACTTTGAGGGTTTTAACTCTGCACACCGTTTACATGCATAAAAACCTTCATAACACACAAGGGGACGGGTAATAACTGGAAAAGCATGACATGTCACCTTTAAATCATTCCTTCAAATGTAGGCATGTCATACAGAAATGTGCATCTCATTGACTTTCACTGTAATGATGTTACTTTTTAGATTACACAGCTGGCTCAGGTGTTGGCAAGAATATTGCCCATCCCAAAATAGTAGCTCTCCTTGCTGCCTGGACTGAACTTGCCCTTGAACTCTGACAATGAATGAGCTTAGCTATACTTTTCTCCTAACCTAATCACTTGTGGAGAGTTGCGGAACACACCCCATTATTGCTAATCTTTTTATTTTTGTTGCAATAAAGTGAATGACCTTGGGGCCGACACTAAAGGGGGCGGAAAGAGTTCTGCTGCTGCGGATAAGGTGGTGGAGGAGATAAGAGCGAAGGGAGGCAAGGCCGTGGCGAACTATGGTGAGAAGTTTAAGATCTTGTCTTGAGTCTTTCTCTCCTCTAGCACATAATTATCTACATCTCTCATTGTTGGCTTTGTTTACCTTGTGGTGTTCAGCTTATGTAATAATGAATTTGATAATCAAAATAATGAATGTGAGAATATTAGCTGTTTTATAAGGTGTCCCCTCTCACCATTGTACATTTGACATATGTTAGAAAACCTTTAAATTACAATTCAAGACAATGCTGTAATGTGTTGTATAGGCAGATTAGACAGGGATTTATTTTTAAATGTAATTCAAATGTTGGCATACTTTTATCCATTGTATAACAAGCTATGATGCCAATCTTGGTATCAATAGCAATCTTCTTTGCCATTGAAAAAGGTGACTCAGCTCGTTTCATTACTCAACATACTGAGCATGTAGGGGAGATTTTCAACCTTCTCATAAGCCTCTCTCCTCATCACTAATATTAGGGTGGCACTATGGACCTACCTACATGCAACCAATACCAATGTAAAGAAACAATAATTAAACAACCAACAACAGATTAATAGATACAGTCCTACAGGAAACCCACACATACAGAAATAATGTAAGATTCATTGTTTATGAAATGTGAAAATGTCCAAAAGTACTCTGTGACCGTCTCTTAAATGCACACACAGATTCTGTGGAAGATGGAGAAAAATTGATCCAATCAGCATTGGATGCATTTGGAAGAATTGGTGAGCATTGTTTGGATACTTATCATGATGAAATCATCTCAATGAAATCATTGTTTTTAACTGATATTTGAAATCTATCTTTTTCTCCAGATGTTCTTGTAAACAATGCTGGGTAAGTATTTGCACTCTAATAATTAAACAGTTTTCTATATTAAATAACATCATCTGTTTTTTAAGGTGTGCTTTAATTGTAGTTAGATTATTAATTGGAGTATGCACCACTATAATCATGTTAACAAGATCCTTCAGTTGTGTCAAAAAGTATTCTCTGTGTATTCTCTGCCAAGGATCCTTCGTGACCGATCATTTGCTCGGACGAGTGATTTGGACTGGGGTAATTTAAATATTTTCTTTACTCTTATTAACTCTTACTGTGTATGGGGGGGGGGGGGGGAGGAAACTCATATCACAGTTTTTACCTTTGTTTGTTTCATCTCATAGTCTCATGTTCCACCATGCTATAAGTAAAAACATGTTTTAACGTTGGTTTGTTGTGGATGTACTTGATGTCTATGAAAACAAGTTGCCTGTGTGGGAGTTTGAGAAGCAACTAGCTGGATCTGATCCAAAATGTTCTAATGTGAAATAACAAAAGTGCAAAAGGTGTTCACGATGTTGCTTCACTTTCTTTCCATTTCAGACCTGATTCACAGAGTTCACTTGAGAGGCTCCTTTTTGGTGACGCGAGCTGCTTGGAACCACATGAAAAATCAAAAGTTTGGCAGGTAAGGAGCCCAGCTACTAGCCTACTAAGCATTTGAGGTAGATAGATGTGATGTGTGCTCTTATATTGGGAGGATTTGTTCATATTTTTTAGATCCAACAATGTTTCATTTCCTTAGCAGTCCATTGCTGGACTATAATCCAGAAGATTTAAACGTGGCACAAAATGCTGTTTGGTTAGATCTGATTCAGATGTCGGCTAAATTACCAAAGGTAGTCAAAAAGTTTGAATATGACCCACTTTATGTGGCCTTTACAGATATGCAATTCAAGTTATAATGAATATACCATCACATTTATTATACACACATTATGACTCCCAACTTTAGTCGATTGACACCCCTTAATATTTCTGGCTTCATTGGTTTCATGGTTAGCAATGAAAAAAATCTGCATACTAATAAAAGCCCCAGACAGCACATATGTAAATCACCAGAGAATGAAGGAAATTACTTAATTTGGTTATGCAGCACACTGCAGATTAATATCTTACAATTTGAGTTCTTTTTAAATTGATGACTCCACAAGAAGCTCATCTTATTTTTCTAAGTAGCACAACTTAAACAATTCTGAATAATCACTGAGGTTGTAGAGGTGAGGTTGTTTTGTCAGACCTTCAACATCCTTATCTCTAGAAAAGTCTCTTCAATGGGAAGCGAAACATTCAGTGGTTAATTTACACTGACTTAAAGCAGTGAGGATGTATGTAGAAATATATTGAAAATGTTTTTAAGGGTTAATCATAATCTTATGAAAGATGGTGAAGATATTTTGACTCGTCAAACACAGGTTCTACTCATACCATTAACAGTGGCAGCATTCTGGATGATCTAAACCCAACACCTGTGCTTTCTGTTCCTGCTATAAAAAGTTAAAATGTGTGCTCTGCAGGTTTGCATGTTCTGAATTTTAATTTTCAAAAGAAGCTTACACAACCAGCTCTGCTCCCATGTTACTTCAGGAAACCGATGTCCTTCACACGTGCTTCACTTGAATTGGAGATGAAGAGAGTTGTCCAAAAACATTAAAGTAGCATCCTGCAGAAGGTTTTCATGCACTGAGCCTAAGAGAAGCCTATTATAAAACTGAAAAATACAGATGAACATAAATGCTGCTGCTTTTAAGTCAAGGTTTTGATGTAAGACGTGTTTTCTAATATTCATGGTGGAAGGAGTTATACATTATTGTCCACAACTTAAACACAAATACATTGTGTATTCATAGCTGAAAACGTTTACAGAAAGAAATAAAAAATAGAAATGTTCGTGATATGTTACCTAGACACAATGGGCATACTGTAGAAACAAAGATTATAAATAAGCACGAAGCGACACTAAGACATAATAAAACGATGTAACCTTAGTTTCAAAATGAACACCTGTTTGCTGGTGCTCTGAAGCTCTGCAAAAGTTGAAAGATAGATATTAGTACACATATATACTGTCTGATTAATCCAGCAGTGAAAAGGTTGCGGTCAACATAAAATACAGCGACCCTCTCACCCTTTCTTCCACACACACCTCACACAGGTCAACAGGTGATTATATTACCCATGTGACCCAACCCACAATAGGTCCAGATATAATAAGTGATAATATTATAAACAAAGCCCAATGCCAAAATATAAACAATCAAGAACCCCAATAAATCATACGTCAGAAATCCCCACTCTGACATTCCTGGCTCCTACAGGTCCCTTCAGTAATTAAATCATAGACTTTAGTGCATAAAAGTATTGATTTGAGAAATATTGTATCGCTGCTGTTGGGGGGTGGGGTTCTTACAACCCAACTCCTCACCGCGTGTTGTTTTGACGAGTCCTGCTTGAAATCATAACAGGGAGGGAATTAGAAGACACCAGGATACCAGTTAAACAATAATCCGTTTTAATTAAACAAAGTAATAATGCAATACGATATAATATAATACATTACTATACAATTCAAAGAATCATATAAGCAACGTGTGGAGTACTCCCCCCCCCCCCCCTTATTCACGCGCTGCGGACATCCTTTCGTCTTGTCAGCGCATGGAGAGAGACCCAACAACCAGAAAAACATTTCCCTAATACTAAGAAGGGGTGGCGTTTCATTTGGGAGATACCAAAACACTATCTCACAGGGAATCAGCGCATGGCAGCTATGAAAGCCACAGGTGTTGGGAAGGCCTGCAGGATGCACCTCATTAAAAATCAGGGGAAATATCCCTCCCCATTTGCAAAGCCTATCGATGGTTTAACCCAGAAAACATTCTCAGGGATAATATTTACACTCAAAACAGAAATCACCATTAATTCTGCATCTTCCTTCTTCACAAATAGCTTAAAACACTCTTTTGATAAACAGGTAAAAAGTCAAAGAAAAAACTATTGTGCTCATCTATTTTTAAGAAAAAGGGAACATTGTTTCAGAAATCTATAAAAAACCTCTCTATATTTGAGAGGGAAAATGTACCTTTTGTTCCTTCAACTATTAACACACAGGAATGTATAAACCCACACATATACCATTAAAGATATGTAGATTTCCTTAAAACCTGGCCTGCCAGAGATCTAAAACAGAATATACTCTCCCCACCAAGTACCCTGTCCTGCATACCTTCCCCTCCCCCACACCAATAAAACCTAGTTTACTTTTAACAGCCCTTTGTCTATCGCCATTTTAGTCCTCACATTTATGAAAGGATAAAACAGAGAAATCACTATAAAACACAAACACAGGTATTGCTTGAACAGTATTCACTTAACTGCTACTATTGATAATTACCAGAGAAACTCAACAGACCTCTTTTAGTGTCTGGAAATTGCAACAAGACTTTCTGCCATTTCACATGTAACACACTTCTTTGGTACAATATCTCACATCAATTTCCACACTGCCCATCCTCCTGGTGTTCTATTGTAGTGCACAGTGTGCCGTGATATGGATCACTGCCTTCTGATGACCTGAGAGACGGCACGTTTCAGATGTCTCCTACTGTTAATGTGGAGTTGGTGCTATACCTCATCACGTTTGCTTGACTGGATTGAACTCTCTGCGTGAGATTACTAGCAAGATTGTAAGCGCACGACTGTGTGTCGGCTGTTCATACATGTATTTATTTCTACATGTACAGTGTTCAAGTCAATTTGCACATAGATTGCTTTATGTGTGAATGAGCTATCATTACATGACTATACGCCTACATGTTCATACTCTAGTGTGTTTATGAATGCATGAAAAATGCACACCACTTAGTGAGCTTATGTGTGTGTGGGATGTCTGTTTTTCCCACTAGTCAAAAGCAATGCTTGTAACTGACTTGTTGCCCTTTGGTTTTCTGTGGCCAGAATCATCATGACCACTTCCGGCGCAGCCATCTACGGAAACTTCGGCCAGGCCAACTACAGCGCCGCCAAGCTGGGCCTGCTGGGGCTGGCTAACACCTTGGCCATCGAGGGACGCAAGTACAACATCTACTGCAACACTATTGCTCCTGTGGCCGGCTCCCGCCTCACAGAGACTGTCATGCCCCCAGGTGAGCCCGGAGATTAAACGACACACACACTATTGGTCTGTGTAACACATACTGGGATACTGTTTTGTATAAGACCAAAATAGACATGGATTTTCCCGGTAGTCTCTGTTCTGCATAATGTAATGTCCACGTAATGTTGATTTACAAAATGTTAGGCAACAGCACTCCCGTTTGACATGCAAATTTGCCTTTTCAATATTCAAGAACTGTGGTTTTTACTGTTCCGACGGCCATGATGAAACCATGCATCCTGTAAGTGCTTTAAAAGTTTGAATGTGTCAGCCCTTGATTTAAACAGGCAGCTCTGACCTCCTTATTTTGCTCTAGGTGTTAGCCGTGCTTCCAAGTACTTTCAAAAAGTATGAGAAAATATGTAAATGGAACATTTATATTTTTCATGTTTAAAATATGTCTTAAGACGGAAGATGTCGCAGTCTTGGATACTCTGTTGCCTTTGAACATTATATCAAACAAAAAGTAAACATTTAAAAAAGACAACTTGTCAGATTTGAAAAGGCAATGATTTGTAGGAATCTGCCATGTTTTAAAAAGATCTCAAGCGGCTGTGAAGATGGAGAATGTTTGTCTAACCCACCAAACCCAGTGTGTATAAATATCCTCACTTCTTTACGGGCATATTGTGCCTGCGCTGTGACTGCAGCTCTGTTGATTGGGGTGTTAAATGACAAATTAGAGGAATGGCTCTGCTGCCCTGCTGTGCCGGTCTACCGTAGCATCTGTGCCAACTGTCACAGGATGGCCTTACCTTAGTAAATGACTTGGTACCATATGTTGGCTTTCACTGACACAGGCTTTTCTAAAAAAAAAAACCCATCTTGCTAAACATTGCAGAGTGCAGTGAAACAGAATGCCTGATCTTTCTCCTTCATGTTTGTTGATGGAAGGATGCAGATGTTCTCAGCACGCATATGGTGTTCTGTATTTAACCTTTTACGCTTCATACTGGGAATTAAAAGCCTGTGCCTTGTTTGCTTGACTTCATGCCGACATGTTAAGTAATATGAGTCATAACTTATTAAATTAAATCTGAAGTTATCACGTCAAACTGAATTTGATCTGGACCTATGTGCTCATGCATTCAAAAGCTCTGTTTCCTGCTCCGGTGTCAGTGCATGGTCTGTGTTATTTTTCCAGTAGAAGACAGATTCTAATAAACAATTCACACAATGTTATAATAAGACTTTGACATTACAAATTATCATTAACACAGCATCCTTTTAACAATACACTTTACCAAACAGTGTTTTGTCCTAAAAAGCACCCATTTGCTTTTTAGGACAATTGTGTAACAGTTGTGCAATGAACATAAGCTGTATATGCTTTGTTTTGTTTTATTTAGACCTTGTGGCATCTCTGAAGCCTGAGTTTGTCGCTCCCTTGGTCCTCTGGCTCTGTCATGAACAATGCCAAGAAAATGGAGCACTGTTTGAGGTATTAAATACAAATAAATAAAACACTTTCTTTATTTCTCTTCATAAGATGAGTAAGATCTCACTCCCACTGTACTCCCTGTAGTTTGTAACATTCTTTGTCATTGAGAACAGCAACGTACCATTGACATATTCATTATACATACATTGACAGTATATATATATATATATATATACATTTTTTAGATCTGTGTGTTTGATCATCTGCTCATGTTCCATGCTCTTTCAGACTGGTGCAGGCTGGATTGCTAAATGTGAGTATTGTGTGCATCTTCCCCTGAGGAAATGTCTGTATGCATCTATGATATTCATTAGCTCCTGGTTCACTGTGTGTGTGTGTGTGTGTGTGTGTGTGTGTGTGTGTGTGTGTGTGTGTGTGTGTGTGTGTGTGTGTGTGTGTGTGTGTGTGTGTGTGTGTGTGTGTGTGTGTGTGTGTGTGTGTGTGTGTGTGTGTGTGTGTGTGTGTGTGTGTGTGTGTGTGTGTGTGTGTGTGTGTGTGTGTGTGTGTGTGTGTGTGTGTGTGTGTGTGTGTGACTGTGTGTGTGACTATGCAGCAACCTCTTTCTTTGTGTGTGTGCAGTGCGCTGGGAGCGTTCTCTGGGCCGCACTGTGAGACAGAAGAACCAACCCATGACCCCCGAGGCTGTCAGGGACCAGTGGGACCAGATCTGTGACTTCACAGATGCTACCAAGCCGACGAGCTTGCAAGGTCAGTAATGGGCAGAAAACACGCAAAACCATTAGTGTCTTGGGTAAATACTGCATAGGCAACCTGATACTTTCATAGGCAAGACACGCACTCTCATAAGGACCATATAGTATGTCACAATAACTCATAATTCTCATTATTCATTCCTGCTTGGTGTTGAGCTGTTACTAAGGCCCTTTTCACTTTATTTGAGTCCAAATCTTGGTTGGATAACACTCCCTCATAGCCCTGCTTGTCTGCTTTCACACTTGTTTGACTCATTCTGTGTTTATTCAGAATGATTCAGATTGCAGGTCGCCTTCACAGCTACATAGTGTTGTCACGATACCAACATTTTGGTTTCGATACCGATACCAAGTCAAGAATTGCGATTCCGATTCTTTTTCGATACTTTTCTTAAAAAAAGGGAAACACGGAATATCGGCTTTAAAATTAGGAATAACAGATGATTTTAGCAGTCAGATCAACTAAAGCAGCAGTGTTACTAAGAACAGAAACGCCAAAGAGTCACATCTAATATAAATATATATAAAAGCATTTATTTTAATTGTGTAGCAGTGAGTTTAACATTTTGGCAGCACTGTTGAGCATTTTGAAAATGTATTTTCATGCCTCTGTGCAAGGCTTAGTCTTTCTATCTTTATAGCCACTGGTGTAAAGTAACTAAATTCATAAACTCAAGTACAATTTTGAGATACTTGTACTTTATTTAAGTATTTCAATGTTTCTTTTGCTACTTTGCACTTCTAATCCACTACAGTTCAGAAATAATGGTGTACTTTTCCTCCACTACATGTATTTAATCCCTTTAGTTACTTCACAGATCTGGATGAATGATGTGAAATATAATCAAGTGTTAAATCAGACTTTAGTTCCACCTGGAGTAAATCCACCAGCTACCCTGCAGTCTACAAAGTCATTCAAACTAGCTGCACATTTACCAGCTTTGAGAACACTTTCATGATCAATCATTATAAAACATATCATATATATTATTCTGAAATGGACCAATCTGCACAATGACTACTTTTACTGTCGCTACTTTAATACTTTTACTTGAGGAACATTTTGAATGCAGTACTTTTACTGTAACAGAGTATTCCTACACTCTGGTGCTTCTAGTACAAGACCTGAGCACTTCTACTTTTACTGTCGCTACTTTAACTATATTTTGATGATAATACTTTTGTACTTTTATTTGAGGAACATTTTGATTGCAGGATTGTTCCTACATTCTGGTACTTCTACTTTAACTCAAGTACAAGACCTGGGTACTTCTACTTTTACTCAAGTACAAGATATATAGGCTACTTATACCACCTCCGTTTATAGCCTATGAAAAAAACTAATAGAAAACGAAGGCTAAAGCTAACGTTAGCAGATAGTGATGCTAGTTTGCTAGTTAAGTTTGCTCAACGATAATATTGCGACAGAAAAACTTTTCAGTGCACATCACGCTCTGCTGCTCCGACAGGAAGCTCTGCTCTGAACACCTGAACGGCCCGTTCACAGACTTCTGGCGTCTTTTTTGTCAACAAGCCGAGGCGCAGCGGCAGTTGCACTCCCACTTGCGGCCATGCTTCTCGTTTTCTCACATGCTCTGGCAGCTAGCGCGTGGCCGCGTGCAAGAGAGAGGGGAGGGACTTAGAACGTGCTTGAGAGGAGCGGGACTGCAGGCACGACTGCAGTGCAGGGAGTGGAAGCAGAGCGCTGAACACACACGGCTCTTATTAAACGGCGTTTTTTCACGGGAGTACTTTTCCCCGTCATTCTTAAAGTACCGATACTAATGAAACGGAGGAATCGTACCGTTTTTAACGGCAGGGTATCGCGGTACCTTTCAAGTATCGGTACACCGTGCAACACTACAGCTACACTGAATCTAATCAAAGGTTGTTAGCAGAGGGACATACAGTATCTCGAGTTTCTTGAAGGCACTTCAAGGAGGACTACTGTAACTTACTGTACTGTAAAACATACTTAGATTTGATTCAATGCTATTTCAGTGTGACAGTGTGTGATATTGGTAAAACAAGGAAATATATGAAGGCAATTAGAGAGCTCAAACACTATTTTAAGGAAGAATTGTGGTTAAAATGATTTTTAAAAGCATGTAGCCAGTAAAGTACTCATGTAGTCATGACTGGTCTTTTGTAACAGGGACAACTTTCTTCATGATCTTAGCCTATTGAGCTCTGTCAGCTCATCTGTTATTACAGAGAGTTTTGAGCGGCGACAAGATAGATCAAGCGGAGGAAAAGGGTGAAGCCAAACTCGATGTCAACACAAGCCTAGTGTTGTTCCTGAAAGGTCTCCTGCAAACAGGAGGGTGGCAAATGTTGATTATGATTCTCTCCACCTCCTCCATCCTGCATCACTCTCTCAGATGTACATTCGGGGAAAGGGCGGCGGTGTTAAAATTACCCGAACGAGGGTGGCAGTCCCAAAGGGCGCTAGCTGGCCTCATTACACTACATGACTTTGTAGTGCCTCCTCATTTGTAGCTTATTAGAGAGACTTGTTGCTGCCTCTGCTCTGTAACTGAGTGACAGTCATTATGGGCTGTGGTCTTCTTCTCACGGTCTCTCTTCCTCGGTTTCTATGTTTCTTTCTGTTAATATTCATGGGTATTTCTAGCTTGTGTTACCTGAGTTTGTTTTCGTTCTATTTTTAGGCAAACTATGTTTATTTTTAACTCCCATGAATCTCATATCACTCGTCCATTTAAAGCTGCTCCTGGATGTGTTGGATTGAAATTCTTATCGTGTGTTGACATCTCCCCCTGAAACTCAATTGAACTTTACTTCGATCAATTTAACTTGAGATTAAGGGTATTCCGCGCTATTGAGGCAAAAAATAAAGTCTTTAAGCGTATTCATTTGTGCAGGTTTAATGATATCTTGCTGATGGCTTTGGAAGATGAACCCCATATATATTCGGATCCCATTATTGATAACTCATCAAGGTCTGATTGTGCGTTTTACAACACAAAAATGTAATTGTGACAGTTATGACTTGGTCATTAAAGGTGGGGTAGGTCATTTTGGAGAAACCAGCTCGAGTGCACTAGAATTTGAAAATACACAGCCGGAACAAATCTGCCACTTCCTTACAGAGCCCCTCCTCCAACACACACAAACGCGCACATGACCAATGAGGGCAGGAGATAAGTTTGTGCACAGATGGAAGGCTGACAGGCAGGTAGGCCATCCAGTTACTTTAGCCGGGCCAGCTAAAATGATTAGTTGTGCTTTTTACGGTACCACAGCTTCCACAGATGACATTATTTTATGGATTTTTTGCACTTAAGATATTCATTGCTATCGGGATGTTAAGAGCATTCCATGGAATATAACAAAAAGAGTATCTCGAGCCGGTTTCTCAAACTTACCTACCCCACCTTTAAGTATCAATAAAATAATCTATCCAAAATATATTGAACTATAAGTTTGTCTGATTTTCCTCATCTGTATGAACGGATGTGCAGCTGCAGTAAAAAGTGATAGAGTGATAAGAAAAAGGGATTCATGTTCAGAGTGCAATGTTAGTTAAGTGCATGTAACCTAGATAAATCCTCTAACTGTTGTTGAGGAACATAAATAGATGAGAATTCTAGCATGCCAACACAAAGATAGTCTGCATTAGTTAAACCACATTTGAATGATGGTTGCTAAAGTAAACTCAACTGATGGTTGCATTGTCAATATCTCCTTTACAGAGGTTTTAAGTATCTATCTTTTTGAAAGAGTCTGTGGCATCATCGATTCACATTCCTGAGGTCTAATTGTTGGCCCTGAGAATCGTCTCTCTTTAACTCATTGGTCTTTTCTCACCTTTTTGTAGATTCTATGATGTCGATTGTGAGTGTGCTGTCTCAAGTGGAGTCTGGTGGAGAAGTCAGTGGGAACCCTACAGCTGCAGCAGCCTCGTCTTCAGGGATCAATCCTGTGAGTAGACACCGCTGAATATTGTCTTTGACTATAATGTACAGGGTCTCTGCAGGTCTTCCAAAATATTTAAATTCTTCACTTAATCATTTTTTCCCGCCGATACATTCAAGCATTCATGTGGCAGTAATTTGATAAATTATTTCATGACAGTGTTTGTTATGTGTTGCAAGAAATACAAATGGTTAATAAATAGCCATCCTGTATTCATACTTTGGCTGATATCAGTCTGAAATGGGTTTAAGATTCCATTCATTGTGGTGGGAAAAATGCTTTAAAAAGTCCTGAATTTGACTTGGTGAACTCTGAAGAAACACTGGTGTAAATGGACGTGAACAAAATGCTAGTTACAGTAAACATTAATGTGACCTGACCATAATTTGCCCTTATTTACTTTGATAACCTTTGTCCCACTTACTATGTAACTTATTCCCTTCACCTGTCCTCCTCCTCCTCATTTTGCCCTTTGCCTTTATTCCTACTGTACATTAATGTCTGCCCTCTGCAGTACAGATCTTCTCCTTATTTCATTTACACTGCATAATGCTGCAGCTCGAGACTGTGACGGTTGGTTGATGATGACTTCTGAAATTGTGGAGCTGAAAAATCTCCGACTGTTTCAAACATGGCAACTCATGACTCTTTAATTCCACCACAGTGTACGAAGTCAGGGACGATAATAACCTTCTCAGAAAAGATCCTTCAACATACATAATTGCTTTGATGACTGTTGCATCACTGTTTCATTTTTACAGCGGACAAAAGCCAACTGAGATTAGCTTTTTCAAAGCGACGTACAAAAGACATCGAGCACAGCAGTGCAGTGACAGCTCCCCGGGTGGGGGCTCCTCCAGTTCACTGTGTTCCCTATCATGGAGTCTAAGAAAGTGAACTGGTTCCCGCTCACTTTCACTCACTTCAGCGGCTGCGTTGCTTGCATAAAACATTGAGCCTCAAGTATAATTGAATCACATTAAATAATTATGCAGAGAAAAGGCCACCATTTTCTGTTAAACTGGTTGTAGCATGAAGTCAACAGATGAATCCTTTTTATCTTATATTACTCAAAACAGATGACTGAACACATATTTAAAAATGACAAAACAGCTGATTAAGCTTTAGAATCATCACTACCCAATGAGTGAAAGATTAATCAGGATGAATGCTTCACTAAGTGCAGTGGAGGCTGCATCAGCATCAGGAAACAATGCACTGTTGCACTTGGCTGGTAATGGTGGGGTCCTGCTGTATAATGTAAAGCATTTTACCTTAATGTCAACGCTTGCTTCCAGGGGGGGACGTTGTTGCATGCTAAAACTATTTTTATCCTCATCACCACTGTCTATATTTACGCTCATATATTTCCAAACTTGATCTGTTTTGGTTTGGTAAAAACACTACATTTGTATACACTACATGGTAAACTGAGTTTTCATATATCTTTAGAATTACAATTAAGATCAATGTTATTAATCCCTGAGGGGAGATTACGTTTTTTAATCTGGTGTAATTTTACAATTACAAACATAGGCCCGAAATATAAACTCAACCTCGTTCAGTTCCCAAGCCAAGTCCCTGCAGACTGAGCTGCGGCCCCCCCCAAGTGTCTCTACACTTTTGTGTCTTTGTCTGTAAGTACACTTAACCAATAACATTTTAAAAGACACTCTACTCTCTTCTTTAACATCCTGTAAGGCATTGATATTACAAATTCTCCTGCTTCAATAATATCATGATTCAGTAACTAAAATGTTAAATGAGGTGTACTCTGTCCCTGGTGTGTGTGTGTGTGTGTGTGTGTGTGTGTGTGTGTGTGTGTGTGTGTGTGTGTGTGTGTGTGTGTGTGTGTGTGTGTGTGTGTGTGTGTGTGTGTGTGTGTGTGTGTGTGTGTGTGTGTGTGTGTGTGTGTGTGTGTGTGTGTGTGTGTGTGTGTGTGTGTGTGTGTGTGTGTGTGTGTGTGTGTGTGTGTGTGTGTGTGTGTATATTTGGAACAGGGTCACAAAGTAGCCTCAAGACAAACATCACTATTGTGTCCTCAGCTGACTTAGAGAGTGTGTGTGTGTTTGATTAAGTAGTGCACGTATTGCTTAAATTACAACACACTGTTGTTCATATATTTATTTAATATCCTGCAAAGTATTTCATTAGGTCTGGTTACTGCAGTTCAGTGCACTCACATGTGATTTAATGTCATCCAACTGTATTATCTTTACATGTGTTAAACATGAGTGTGGCCGATATTATGTAGTTGGTCTATAATGCCAACATATTTGGTCCAGCTCACATAATAACAAAATTACTTTAGTTTCATGATATCGAAAAGAGTTACAACAATTGGCTGTCATTTTCCAAGCAAAAAAACTACCCTTGTCTTTTGTGATAGTAAAATATATGGATTTAAGAACTGTGGTCGGACATAACAACATTTAAAAGGAAACGGATGAAGTTAAACTCTTTTTTTTTTTAAAGGTCCCCTATTATGCTCTTTTTCAACAATATATTATAGGTATTATAGGTGGGGGGGGGTTACCTTGGTTGGTTATTGGCTAATGGTTACAACAAAAACATTGTGACATCACAAAGTGGCCAAATATGATCACCTCATTTACTGACAGGTTTTTATATAAATGGATCAGGACAAAAAGAGAGAGTATTTCTTCCTGAAAATGTCTGAATCTATTAACACAGAGGTGACATGTTTATGTACAGTATAAAGGACATGAAAAAGTGGATTTTGCATAATAGGTGCCCTTTAAAATAATTGTCGGTTATATTCAAGCAATTTGTACTTTTCGTGGCATCAGAGATTCAGGTGTAATGAGTGGCACTTAAATATCGTTTTTTTTCACCTCATCTTACAAGCTTTTGATTTTTGTTTTCTGGTGCCCTTCTCCACCTTTGTATAGAATCTCTCCAGTCAGTTGTGAGTGAGCTGTCTCGAGTGAAGTCGGCGGAGGAGTCAGAGCGATCCAACAGCGTCCCAAATCATCATCTCAAACACTAGGCCACCACCAGGAGGCCCCAAAAAACCAAATCCCTTTGGCTACAAACCCAATTTTTACCTTAATAAAGGGATTTTTACTTCATCTCACCAAGGGACAGAACTACTGGACTTACAACCACATATTTTTGTTGCAGCTCTTTAACTGTAACTTTAGTCTTTATCTGCGTGTGAGAGCGCATGACGCATACAGTATGTAGAGTCCCCTACATATGCAAAAAAAAGAAAAGCTGAGGAGTGGTGTTATGCAGAGGGAGAATCAAATCATTTTACCACCAATATTGTTTCAATATAGCTCAACGCAGTGTGACGTATAACCACATATATGTATAGCCACCTGACTACTCTGACTGTAGTGTTTTCACAGATGTTTGTTTATTTTGGGCTCCACAGGATATTGGAATGTGGATGAGTTAGATTTGAGGGCCAAAAATATTTCATATATTTAATAACACGACTTGACAGACTACCGTGGAGTTAATATCTCGGGAAACTCTTCATCTTCCCTTTCACCCCTCGTCCCACTCCATTTGACCCAGCCGCCTAATATAGCTTATCCTCCTCTACTGTATGTGGAACTTAATTTGTTGTGTCACTGCAACGTGTATAATACTTGCTGGAGAAAACATGCAAAACATTCAGCTAACTGCATACATAAAATATGAAAAATCAACTCATGACTGTTTAGTATTTTTAAGCCCCTGGCTACGGCCCTGGAATAAAACATGTTTAGAAAATGCTTCAACAAATCATAAGAATGACAAATGCATTAGTTTTGTAATAAGTTAGATTGGTGTAGTATTTTGCTAAATCCCATTATGAGCTGGGATAAAAAAGCTCTGCCAAGGATCTGACACTGAAATAAAAATCTGATTTAAAACGTTTACAATACCGCCTTCCTGAGCTTTAAAACGGCATTTGTGACTCTGTGTCATTAACACTTTGACTGATCGTTTGACTCTGTCCGAAACCGTTTTCAGGCTCCTTGTTAACAAAAGTACAAGCACAGATTGAACATCGCTCCATTTCTGGCCTCTCTGCTCTGGCCTCCCTTCATGGCCTCTTGTCAAGTTCAGGATCCGTTTAAAATTGTGCTGATCCCCTACAAAGCTCTGCCCATGAGAACGTTCCTGAACCGCTGATTCCTCTTTATTCCGTGAAATCCCACAGGTCCTCAAACTAATTACTGCTGATGATCACAAATGTAAACAATGTTAACCTGTTTTGCTGCTTTCTACATTTACATTTCTTCCCATATGTCTGTCTTTAACAGGACTGATGCTCTCCGTATATTTAGTTGTAAATCACTAGAGATTCTGGATTTGTTTTTGATTAAACATTTCTACTACTACTCAAGTGTGTTCATTTATTTCTTTGACTCTATGTATTTTTTCCTAACAAGTCTAAGATTCTACAGTTTCATGATGTTTAGTGGTAAATGCTAATAATTTTGGCATGGCAACATGGTACAAACACTTACAAGGGATCATCAACATCATTTAAGATTCATCGTCTGGGAACTATGAAGAAAATATGAAGTGCCAATCATTTCATTAGATGTTCAGCTATATTCAGTAATATCTTATTTCACTGTTAAAGTCAAATCTTAATCTTGCTAGTGGCGCTGGTAAAAAAAGTAATGGGAGTGAGATTTTGAGAAAAAGTGAGCGGACGTCATCCTCTGACCCTGACTGTCTGTACAAAACTTGATGACAATCTGTTTTAAAGGTTTCCTATCATGCAAAATGCACTTTTTGATGTCTTGTATACATAAATATGTAAAAATATGGGGCTTTACGCCCACGGCCCTATCAGAAACGTTGCTATCAGAAACGATGCGCGACGTGTTTTGGACGTAATATGGTCTTTGTTTACATTAGCAAGCATCGCTAACACTGTTCTGAAGAGTGTGTGTAAAGAAGCAGAAAATAAAAAAAGGAACTCACCTTGTGGTAAACCCGCAAGAGAAACGCCATTTGAGCGCCATACTGGTTCAGAAATAATCCTTGATGTGGTTTGGAACATGATATGGCATGTAATCACGGCAGCATTTAGCTGTATCTGAGCAGAGCTGTTCGTCACAGAACTCACAGTGTGCCTGTGTGCTCAAAAGGGGGCGGGGTCAGCATCAGCCCAGTTGAAATCAGAAGCTGACCAGAATCAGCACTTCTCTAGCAGGGCTGAAATAGAGGGATATGAGGGATGTCTAAAATGCATGATCTGTTTGGTATTTTGAGCCAAACACTTCATAGATATGTTTTTTATATATAAATATATATATCTGAGACCCTTAATATATGCCTAGAAATAGCATGATAGGAGACCTTTAAGGTTACTAATTCAGTATATGCATATATAATAAGTACCTTAACAATCTAATACTTACATAGACTAAATAGACGAGCCCTCATTTGTCATGACCTGACAGGCAGAGGTTAAGCAGAGACACTCAATGATCATGTCACCCTTAGGTGCATCACATCTCAATCAGTGGTGTACAGACATCCCTAAAGCCAGGCTGCTAAAACACACTCTATAACTGTTAAGACAGGTTAACAAAGATGGATTCATTATTTATTCCCCAAGTGCATATATTTGTTTCACCTTACAATATAAAAAATGATTCATTTGCTCTGACTATATGAGCGGTGTTAATTAAAGCTTTTGTATTCAGGGTGTGGAGTTAATCAACCATGTAAACCTTATCCTGGTCTTCTATCTATTCAAATTAAATATTAATTATCAGAGTCTCAGTAGAAAGATACCTTTTTCATTTTCTGCCCTCTATATGATTATTTTTAATTTGGAGAAGCTGACTCTCTCCTCTCCTCCTCTCAGATTGAGGCAGTGGGCACCAAACTCCCCCCATCCTCGTTCAGCTACACCCACATCCAGTGTATCCTCTATGCGTTGGGGGTGGGCATGTCTACCAAGGACCCCGACCATCTTAGGTGTGTATCTGTGTGTGTTTAATGACTGTAACCGCCCTAAGGGGTCTGGTAAATCAGCCTGTGTGAAATTAAATTGAATCTATCCAGGATTACCCACCAGAGCTGTGCAAGTGTGATTTGTCACAGTTGAGTCACTGTTAACATTTCTATGCAGGTTCCTGTATGAGGGCCATGAAGACTTTGTCTGCCTCCCCAGTTTTGGGGTCATTGTGGCTCAGTCAGTTCTGATGGGGGGGGGGCTGACCTCAGTCCCTGGACTCAACATAGATTTCACACAGGTTAGAACATATACGTCTTTCAAGTCTGATTCTGTCCGTGTGAATGTGTTGTGTGCTCGTATGCATGCATGTATTTCACACGGTCTTGCACACATAATTCATGTTAATGAGGCTTTAAGACTTTGGTTTGATGTTATATCACCGCTGTTCTAATGTTGTGTGTCAGGTATTGCACGGAGAGCAGTATCTGGAGCTTTACAAGCCTTTACCCACCTCAGGTATTTCCCTCTCTACTGTTATAGTACATACCATTTATTTGATAGAAGTAACACATGTACTGTGCAGATTTCACTTCATAAAATAAAATAGTTTTGAGCCATTCATTTACAAAAAGCCATTTTCATGTAATTGAATGATGTATAACGGGGAGCAGTCTGAGTTTATTTGAAAACTTGAGTCTTTTAGTTTGAGATTTTCTGGAAGATGAATCCCTTTCAATCTACCAAAAAGGATTGGTACACATATTTGACCTAAGTGATGAATTGATAATCAAAAAAGCTTAAATACTTTTTACTGTGAAAAACTTGTTAAAGTGGAATGTGTAAATGACCTTTCCCAGGGACCCTCACCTCTGAGACCACCATAGCAGACGTGTTGGACAAAGGATCAGGAGCCGTCATCCTAATGGACGGTGAGTTGCTTTTCCTTTCACAACTTGTTTTTATTATAGTGTATTCATTCCACACTCATTTGTTTTCATCACTTTAATGTGGCTTGTCCTGAAAGTTGCCTCTCAGGCTGAATTCATCAAAGTTAATTTCAGTCTGTGTCTGCAGGGATTGAAATAATGGACTGAGAACGGCTCATATTTTTAGTCAATTCCATAGAGATGGATGATATTATAGGCACTCTGATCTATAATTAATCCGACTTTAAACAAATAACACGGGACTGGAAGTTCCCTGAGGATTCACATAGAGATGTAATTTCCTTATACACATCTGCTTCTGTTATTCTCCTCGACTGGAGGCAAAGTTATTTCTGTGTGAGACAACAGGTCACTGCAGGAGCCGCTCTGTTTGTTTTGTACCTGCTTGTATTTTTAATTGACCCAGTGAAATTAACCGGCGAGTATGTCAACAGGAGTCTGGATTTGTTTCTTCCTGACAGCTGCTAATGGTCCCTTCACAGTCAGCTTCCATGTGGGCGTGTCCTCCTGCTCTAATTTACTCTCAATAGAGAGCATAAGTCCCTCCCTTTCCGGTGGACCACCATGGGACCTTATTTCGGAATAAATATGTATGGTAGTCAATGGCGAGAGAGACAAATGTTTTTGATCCCGTTTGAATTGTGCTGTGAATTACACATGTTTGTCAATTAAAAAAAATAATTTCACAGTTTGTGGAAATTTGTCGTAAAACTATTGAAATATAAAACTATGAAAATATGCAACTAGAAAGACCACAATTACAAGAGTCGCGTAAGTGATGTCATAACTCGTTTAACACTCACCGAAACCTTGTACAGCCGGTCCCACATGCTGGCTCTTACGGAACCGACTAACTCCCCTTTTGTGTGATAGCAGCTCTCAACATGCCCAGACGTGTAATGGTTTTCACCTTGTTTAATACTTTTGACCTCATTCAGAAATGTGCCACGGTGACGGCCATCTTGGTGTTGGTGACGTGTGTTGTGCGAGACCAGAGTTCATTGAGCGGTTTCACACAAAACTAAGTGTTACTTACTCACTGACAAACTTTTTTTTCTTGACTTGCAAAATTATCTTTTAAATTGACAAACATCATATGTAATTTATGGCACAATTCAAACGGGATCGAAAAATTATTTCTCTCTTGCCATTGACAACCATACATATTTGTTCCGTAATAAGGTCCCATGGGTCGGAAGTAGAAGGGCGGGACTTAGGCTCTCTATGGGCTGTAGTGAGGAAATGTGGCTGAAGCAGGCTCTCTCTCCACTGTGTTTGAGGCTGTAAGCAGTTGGCTATTTGAGGGGGGGATGCCATCCAGTTTGTTAGCATAATTACCAAAATGCATCCCACTTGTTAACCTGCCATCCCCGCTCTCCATCACCTAGCAGCAGAGGGAGCAGGGTGAAGTTATATGTGTCAGTCTGCCTGGTTATCTTTTACCTGACTGGCTTGTCGGTAGCCTCCACCTGGCACAGCTGCACCACTTCCTGTCTGCACACAGTCTGTGACTCCCCCCCCCCCCCCCCAGAAGCTGCTCTAACAGTGTGTTGATAAATCCATGGAGCCGTCCGTGTTGCTGAAGTAGCAACTGTTTCTCATCCCAGTCAAAGTATTATTCAAACAAGATATACTAACTTAATAATTATGATTCAGAGCTTATATACATTGCACAACTGAAGCAGAGCATTACATTACCGGGGAGAGGGTCTCGGTCCCTGAAAGTGTGCCAGGCCACAGAGCAATGTGTACCGTCTGCTGAGCAATTTGGGAGGTAGTTAAGAAAAGGCGCTCATCAAAAACCCTCTCATTCATTCCCCTTCAATGCCGAGTGCTTTCTGTGCAACACTTTAAAGATGTCTCCGTGCTGCTGGTCAACAGTAGGAGGTCCTGGCTTATTGCTCTGAAATCAAATGTAACTTTTTGCTAATAGGAGAAGCTCGTTCAAAGGCTAGACCGCTGTCAGAGAGCCCTTTGCCAGAAACAAACCCCAGATTAATTTGTATGTCCTTATCAAAAGTAGAGTTGTAAATATTAGAAGGTCGCGCCAAATGAACAATATGTAGACCCTACCTCTTTCTTGGATTTGACGCAGAGGAGAGGCATCCTGGGATAAAGAATATTAAGGGATTGGGTTGCACTGCGATCTTATCATATTCTATTTGCATGTATATAGAGTTTTTGCACTACTTTTTATTGTGTATTATATATGTTGGATTGTTGGAGGATTTTCATTTCCATTTCTACACTGTAGCTTTGTGCAATGACAATAAAACCTTTGAATTGAATTGAAGGATGTTGTAATCTCTCTCCCCAAAGTAATTATTCTGTACTTGAGTAGAAATTGCTACTTTGACATAAATGAGAACCACTTCTTACACCATAAATTTGAGCTTGAAGCCACATTGTTGCTGCTTTACAGTGAAGACGTTCTGTGGCGAAGAGCTGATCTGCTTCAACCAGTTCTCAGTGTTTGTGGTGGGGGCCGGGGGCTTCGGAGGGAAGAGGAGCTCGGACAAAGCAATAGTAAGTATTCCATGTTTGAGTTACAGAGTCAGACATTTGGAGATATTGCTGGCTTACATTTCATTTGTGTTACTTCCTGCAGGCTCCTCTGCCCCCCCCTCAGCGGGCACCAGATGCTGTGGTGATTGATTCCACCAGCACAGACCAAGTGAGTGAGTGTGTGTGGGTTTAGCTGCGGAATAAATCATCCGCATTGATGATGTGTGGGTGGAATTAGGACATATTGTTTTTCTTGCTCTGAAATAACCTTTTGACAAAATGTGAAAAAGTGATGAAGAAGGTTTTCATACACTTATAAAATAAGAACAATGAATTTATGATACAAAAGATAACAAAAGGAAGAAGGGGGAAAAACGACATCCCTAGAGCACTTTAAAGAGTGCAACTGTATCACTTCAAAGACATTCTTATTTTAGGTATCTCCTCCAATGTCATGATGATTTAATTTCATACTACATCTGTATATGAAAAGTTCAGGGGTTTATGAATTAGTTGTAGATCTAAACAATATGTGTTTCCCTGCAGGCGGCCCTGTACCGTCTGAGTGGGGACTGGAACCCCCTGCACATAGACCCCAGCTTCGCCGCCATGGGAGGTGAGAGGCTGTGCATCCATTGTTTGCTTTTCAGTCAAAAACATCTGTATTTGTCTTGGTCTAGAACAGGGGTGTCCACACTCTTTTCACTGAGGGCCACTTACAGAAAAACATACAAAGGGCTGGGCCGCTCACTAGAGGTATATCGCCTTATCAGTTAACTCATAAGTTAGCTAAATCAATCAAATATAGTTAAGTTATGCGTGAAAAAAACAGCTTAAATCACAGCTTTGGCAGTTAATTCCTTAAAATGGAAGCCTCAGATTGCTTATAATAAGAGGAAATAGGGAGGGTCTATTTCAAGCTTGTTATGTAAATAAGTTATTGGGTTTTTTCTCATCAACTTAGATGTGTTAGAAAGTGTTATTTCTCTATTAACACATTAATACTGTGTTATATATTTTTTGACATGTATATTTAAGATTTACAATATAAAACAAGCACAGAGCTCATTTGTGGGCCATATTTAATTATACTTTTTTAATTAGCTGAGGGCCAATTCAAAATGCCTGCGGGCCGCATTTGGCCCCCGGGCTGTAGTTTGGACACCTCTGGTCTAGACCTAATATTTCCTGGGATTTCAGGTAGTCATGTGTTTTACTCATCATTTCTCTTCGACCAGGCTTCAAGGCTCCCATTCTGCACGGTTTGTGTTCGTTCGGCTTCGCAGCGAGACACGTCCTCAAGCAGTTTGCAGACAACGACCCTTCCAGATTTAAGGCGATCAAAGTAAGCATCACCTAGGATTCAAACCCTGTCCTCCTTGTTGGGAAATCATTTACTTAGGTATTTAACTTTTGACACAGTCTCTTTCCCCATGGCATAGGTCTACAGTCCTCGGGTATTGCTGCTATCTCTCTTAAGGAGGGGCATTCATTACATTACATTGCATTTAGCTGACGCTTTTATCCAAAGCGACTTACAATAAGTGCGTTCGACCAACAAGATACAAACTTGAAGAAAACAGAATCATATAAGTACATCAGGTTTCATAGAGCTAAAACGTTTCAAGTGCTACTCAACTGGCTTTAGATAAGCCAGTCCTTTATTAGTATATAAGTTCTTTGTTAGTAATTATATCGCTCGAAGTGGAGTCGAAAGAGATGAATTTTCAGTCTGCGCCGGAAGATGTGCAAGCTATCTGCTGTCCTGATTTCAATGGGGAGCTCATTCCATCATTTTGGAGCCAGGATAGCAAACCCACGTGTTTTTGCTGATGGGAACTTGGGTCCCCCTCGCAGTGCGGGTGCAGAGAGCTGTTTGGCTGATGCAGAGCGGAGTGCACGCGCTGGGGTGTACGGTTAAACCATATCCTGGATGTAGGAAGGGCCAGATCCATTCGCAGCATGGTACGCAAGTACCAATGTCTTGAAGTGGATTCTAGCAGTTACCGGAAGCCAGTGGAGGGAGCGGAGGAGCGGAGTGGTGTGGGAACATTTAGGAAGGTTGAAGACCAGACGAGCCGCGGCATTCTGGATGAGCTGCAGAGGTCGGATGGCACATGCAGGTAGACCAGCCAGGAGGGAGTTGCAGTAGTCTAGGCGTGAGATGACGAGAGCCTGGACCAGAACCTGCGTCGCTTTCTGGGTCAGCTGGGGACGTATCCTCCTGATGTTGTAAAGCGTGTATCTGCAGCAGCGGGTTGTAGCAGCGATGTTTGCAGTGAAGGACAGTTTGTTATCTCGGGTCACACCCAGATTCCTTGCAGTCTGAGTCGGGGAAACAATAGAGGTGCCGATGTTGATTGTCAGGTCAAGAGTGGGACAATCTTTTCCTGGAAGGAAAAGCAGTTCAGTCTTGTCAAGGTTGAGCTTGAGGTGGTGAGCAGACATCCACTGATAGATGTCCGCTAGACAAGCAGAGGTGCGTGCGACGACCTGGGTCTCTGAGCGGGGAAAGGACAGAATTAATTGGGTGTCGTCAGCGTAGCAGTGGTATGAAAAACCATGCGGGCTAATGACAGATCCGAGCGAGTTTGTGTACAAGGAGAAGAGGAGGGGACCAAGAACAGAGCCCTGAGGGACCCCTGTAGTTAATTGACAAGGGTCGGACTCGGACCCTCTCCAAGTTACCCTGTAGGTACGGTCTTTGAGGTATGAGGTGAGGAGGGAAAGTGCAGAGCCTGAAACTCCAAGTTCACCGTGTCGAATGCAGCAGACAGGTCCAGAAGGATGATGACAGAGGAGAGGGATGCTGCTTTAGCAGTGTTCAGTTCCTCAGAGACAGCAAGGAGGGCAGTTTCTGTTGAGTGACCTGCCTTGAAACCAGACTGGTGCAGATCCAGAAGGTTGTTCTGATGGAGATAACAGGAGAGTTGTTTAAAGACAGCGCGTTCAAGTGTTTTAGACAGGAACGGGAGGAGAGAGACAGGCCTGTAGTTTATAACATCGGACGGGTTGAGAGTGGGTTTCTTTAGGAGAGGGTTTACACTTGCATTCCATAAGTTTATTGTTCAGGGACATCTAGAGGCCCTTCTTTTCTGGAACGTAGGTTCCCTGGCGCACAGTCTTTTCTACGGACGACAGCTCTAGTTAGATTAAGGGTCCATATTTGTTTAGTCTCGCTGATGAAGAATGTTGATTATTACACTCCGAACTAGTTAAAACCTCGAACTCCAGAAGAGATCTTGAGAATTTGTTTGGCAACCGTTGTATCACCTTGTGGCGGCAGCAGATGTCTTGTCATTTCTCCGGCCGTAACTCCATAATAAATTGTCAGTATTTGCCATCAAAGTTCCATCTCTCCCCGTGTCTCGTCTCCATTGCTTCAGAAGTTTCTATCACACTTGTGTTTATCATGCAACATCCACTTGTAGTGCTGCGTACCTGGACTCACATTCAGGTTCAGGTCCGGACTCAAGTCCAGAGGTTCAGGTTCAGGTCCGGACTTATAAGTCCGGACCTGAACCCATGTCTTGTGTCAAGTTGTGTGAGTAACTAAAGTGAACTTATTGTGAGCTAATTATCAATTTAAAATTAACAATAATCAACTCAAATTCAAACTCATCAGGTTTATTGTGCTCCCATCTAACTTGTGTCCACATTTCTCTACAAAGTACAAATGTAGAAAAAACACTTTTTGCCACTTAGTCTACAAATGACTTATGACAGCAACTACAGTGAACTACTACAAAGTTCAAACATTTATTTCATTTACCAAACTAAAGTAACCAAACAGTCCCTGAGCTGACTGAGCCTAAATCCCTAAAACGTTGCTGAAAGGTAGAGTGTAGAGTAGACTATACGCATTACACTGTTACACACCTACTATACAGTATAGGCTAAACTGTAGTGACTGTACAGTCAGAGTGTACTGTCTGTACATTTTCTACAACTCTACATGTGTACATTATACAGTACATACTACATACATAGTGATGTACATACATACTGTTAAAAATTAAAATCAATGTTGATATGGCGTAATTTTGAATTAAATACACTATTTAATTTAAATCAGTTTTATTCTGAATAAAACGGAAGTTCACACTATTAACTTAACTAATACTTTTATTCTGAAAATTCTTCACTTCCGGTTAGCATTAGCATGTGGCGAAAGGCTACGTTTTCAAACCGTGAATCGAAGGTGAAATGACATGTGATGTTGTACACTGAGCACACTGGGATTAGCACTCATTTATTGACGCTGAATAACGTTTATCAGGGAATGTTTAAATAACAACAGACACCAGAATATACGTAAGTGCTAGTTTTTTTGCGAGTCCAAGTACCGGTTCCCGACGTTCCGGTTTTAACCGGACTTGAACCGAAACTTTTTACAAGTCCAGTACCGGTTCGGCTTGCTGGTACGCAGCACTATCCACTTGTAGGAACATTTTGTTCTTCGGCGGCACATCCAAAACTGAAATGCTTGATACATAATGAAGCCTTTATCAAGTGTGTTTAAATGCTAAAGGAAATGTTTAATTACAGATCCATCGGTCCACTACCTTCTCTTAAATCCGTCCTCTTTCTCAGGTCCGCTTTGCGAAGCCAGTGATGCCGGGTCAGTCGATTCAGACTGAGATGTGGAAGGAAGGCAACAGAATTCACATCCAGTGTAAAGTCAGTATTTAGCGTCAGTGTGGGTTACAATCAGCGTGAACAGATCTGTGGATAAATGAGTGTGACTTCTTTTGGTCCAGGTGAAGGAGACGGACGCTGTGGTGCTGACGGGGGCCTATGTGGATCTACATGGAGCAGCAGAGGCCTCTCCAGAAGACCTCCCTCAAGTACGTCAGTCGAAAAATGCTGCAATCAAACAGAAATATTATTTCTCTCTGCTATAGAAGTCCTCCATGGAGCCCCTTTCTTTTTAGTATTTCTATAGGGAAAACACTAAAAGGGTTTTTGTTCTCTCTGTTCTCAGGCAGGGGGTCTTCACAGTGAGCTGGTGTTTGCAGAGATTGGCCGTCGTATCAAAGACACGGGCTTGGAGCTGGTGAAAAAGGTGAATGCTGTGTTCGGCTGGGAGATCACCAAAGACGGGAAGATTGCTGCGCAGTGGAGTGAGTACTGATGTCACTCTCACGGTGGATTCTGTTTCATTTAACCTCCCATGATAAGAACTCACTGAGAAAGTCAGGGATTACTGATATAATAGATTTGTTTCACCCTAAACTCAGAAATCAGCCTGGAAACTTTATTCGCTCTGACACTGGCACCTCAAACTAAAAGTATGAATTATAACTATGAGCTATACAGTTGACTCAGATTCAAATGTTGCTAACAAGCTCTCAAATATCAGATCAAACGACAGAATAAATCACCCAATGAGATGTGAAAGCAAAGCCAAAGAACCCAGCAAACAATGGTGCGTTTCCAATGCAGCGGGTAGCTGGCTTTAAGCGTGCCGAGCCGTGTGGGGCCCGTTTTTGGTTGCGTTTCCACTTGGCCTAGTTTTGGCCCGGGGCTACTTTTTCACCTTTTATCTGGCCCGACTAAATCGTGGTTCTAGGGCCAGGATCAACCAGGCTGAGTCGGGCTGACTATGCTAAACAAGAGAGAGAATCGCTAGCAAGGGGGCTACAACAAGATGAACATATTTGACCGTGAATTAATTGTAATACACGTTTCAAAATGATGCCGAAGTAACAACATACTGATAGCGGTTAGTAAAAACCATGAATTAATGCTTTGACAAGTCTGCAGACAGACGGCAGGCGGAAAACCCTTTTAAAATGTTTGTTTTCTAAATGGAGCTTGGCTAAGCTAACGTTATATGCTCCGACCGTCCACACTCACAACAACGGCCTATACAGACATAAATAAACCAGCGACTGTATTCGCCATGACACAGGCAGTCTGTGGTTTGTACTTGTTTAACTTTTGTCTAGTTTCTGAACAGATATGAAGAGCTGTGAGCTCTGAGTGCTAAGAGTTAACGGCTGTGTTGTTTCTCTGGGGCGCTCATTGAAGATGACGTCACGGCTCCGCCTACACTGCGTTACTATAGTAACTGCCCCAGTTCCTAAACTGTAATGGAAGCGCAGCATTAACGTGAGCCGGGCCTAATAAGGCCTAACCAAACCGAGCGAGGCCTGCATTGGAAACGCGCCATTCTCTCATCTTCCTCTTCTTCCTGCAGCCATTGATCTGAAGAACGGCAGCGGCTCCCTGCAGAAGGGCCCTCACAGCGGGAAGGCGGATGTGACCATCACCGTGTCAGACGAGGACTTCCTGGAGGTGGTGCAGGGGAAACTCAACCCTCAGAAGGTAACACACAAAATGCAGGCCATTTTGAATCGGCCCTCAGCAAATTCAAAAAGTATAATG
This sequence comes from Pseudochaenichthys georgianus, assembly GCF_902827115.2. Classification (NCBI taxonomy): domain Eukaryota; kingdom Metazoa; phylum Chordata; class Actinopteri; order Perciformes; family Channichthyidae; genus Pseudochaenichthys; species Pseudochaenichthys georgianus. The sequence continues at coordinate 23,161,768 of NC_047511.1, read as the reverse complement.
GAGTATGGCCCACAAATGAAACTTGTCTTGTATTGTACTTCTTAAATATAGATCAAAGCAGATATCACACAGTATTCATGTGTTAAGAAGCCCACTTTTCAAACAATTAAGTCAATTAAATGTATTAGATTTATCAAATCAAAGTTGATAAGAAAAAAGCCCAATAACTTATTCTCATAATACGCTTGAAATAAACCCTTCCTATTTCCTCTTATGATAAGCTCCTGTTTTAAGGAATGAGCTGCTAACAAAATAAATGAAACCCTCTGAAGAGCTGGGATGTAGGCTGTTATTTTTCTTAAAGCATATTCAAGTATTAAGAATAATTTACCTTCATTTGATTAATTTAGATAACCTTTGAGGTAATATACCTCACCTCTAGTGAGTGGCCCAGCCCTTCGTATATCTTTCTGTATGTGGCCCTCTGTGAAAAAAGTTTGGACACCCCTGCTTTATACTGTTACATTGTTCCAGAGCACCACCTGCTTAGCATCTATACACTGAGGGAGTGTTGTAATTCAAGTTTTGCAGAACAGATATATTTTTTGGGGAAAACTATCTTCATTTTTTAAATCCCGTTTTTGTCTTCTCCGTGTTAATATCCCACCTTGTACATTTTAATTAAAGCAGTGCCTTTGAAGAGACCTTTAAATCTTTAATGACTTTGTCCTTGATCTCATCATGTCAAAGAAGTAAATACAATAATTAATCAAACTGAGTTCAGAGAGCACTCAATCAATCCACGCTGCATGTTACGTCTGAGGGACTGATCATCACAGGACGGTATTGATATGCTTCCTGGAGCGCTGGATATTGGTGTGTGTGTGTGCGTGCGTGCGACAAAGAGTTTTTAACAGGCCGCAGTGCTGAAGCTCCTTTAGGCGGGGAGGGGGCGAATTCCAGCCTTGCCGATGATGAAAAGAGCAGCAGGAGGAATATAAGTTGTCAGAGTTAAAGAGGATGCTGCGACCTGTCACCCAGGGTCGTCATGGCGGCCGCTCCCTGATCGATTCTAGCAGAGGAAAGCGATAAAGAGACTGCACCTCGCAGCTCTGAACCTTATGAATATTTTTCATTTTTCTGCTGCCAGAGCACCAACTTTTTCATTTGTAGAAATCTTTGCCTTGTTTCCCTCCCCGTTTACTTGAATCAAACTAAAAGCCCAACTGAAAGTATACCTTTGTCGTTTTCTAGGCGTTCTTCTCCGGCAAACTGAAGGTTAGAGGGAACATTATGCTGAGTCAGAAGCTGGAGGTCATCCTGAAAGACCACGCCAAGCTGTGAGCTCCTCAGACGACTCCATTAACTCAGCAGCTCTCTCCGTCCATGTGTGTCAATATGATTTTCTTCTCCAGGGAGACTTGTGATTTATACCGCTTCAGAATAAATGTTCTCATGTAAAATAACTTTCACTGAAGATACAAAATGTAGAAACATGACTTGATCAAAATAGACGGTTTACTTAAATGTATTCAATTTCATCGTTGAGTTCACCGAGTTTGGTCCATAAGGTCTCTTTGCTTCTGAAAATATGCACTTAACTCAACTGCCTTTTAAGATCCAAAAATGAACCAATACTTTTAAAGATTTCTTTCAGTTTTCTTTATCTTAAGAAGATAGGACACACAGGCTTTAACACAGTCGTCCAACATTCTGCCCAGAATTGATAATTCAAATCAAACTGTTTTATGGTCGTAATTATTTCATTAGACTGACTAATTATATATCTGTTAACTCTGATACAGCAACCTCAGTTGAACCTTTGAGGAGTGTAATCATTTTGTTCAAAAACAATAATTAAGTAGTTTCAACTAAAAGCTCATTTTCAGTATATTTAATACTGCTGGACTATGGAAGGTAATTAAAATGTCTAACTTCTATTTTTATAACAATGTATCGGATGATTATAGTAAAAGGGTTGCTTGCAGTGATGAATCCACACAGAATGATCGTCTGGATCTGAAGTTCTCCTCAACTCCAAGGAGCTGTGTCGCTATTTTCAGCTGGTTTTTGTGTCCGCCTCACACTCAATCCCGAGTTATTTAGTGACAACACCTTAAAAAAAACAACTTCCCCTGTGGAGTGCAGCACCGGTAGAGGTTTGTTTTGTTTTTGGACACAAGCGGTCCTTTTCTCACACTATCCCATTGATCTGGTGGTGCAAAGAAATCAATGTAAACATAACTGTTTGAGATAAAGCTCCACAGGAAAAGTGAGTCATGAAATGTAAACTAACTATGAACATATCTTTATATCAGTGCAATGATGTTGATTATGATTTTGTTTGCGCCAATATAAATAAAGTTATTCAGACTAAAACAACTGAAACGTGTCAATGTCATACTTACTATGGAAAGTAGATGTTTAATCTTTCTGTTTCTAATAAACGCATGGCCCTTTGGTTTGAGATATTTGATCAACAGTCACGTTTGTTTCTAAAATTACAAATAACATCTGCTTTTAGCACATCATTATTTTTATTACATCTGTATATGTTCCGTCTTTAATACATCAATTTACATGACATTATAAAATTAGAATTATCTGATCAAATTCACATTTACAATCGGGGAAAAAGCAATACGTGTGAGTTGAATGTGATTTTTATTTAGCTGAGTTTGTTTACTCTGACCCTGATGTGGTAAACTGATCTGTGTATGAGTCTTTAAAGAAAGATGAGCAAAATTAGAAAGAAAAAAAAACACTTTCTTTGATAAAATTGACTTTATTCTCCCGTTCTGTACATTTAGTTTGGCTTTGATAAAAAATATTTAATCTCCATTTGCTGCAGGAGTACACTTCAGTTTCCAACCACTGTGATTTGTGGGGGGAAAAAATGAAACACATCCTGGTTGTTCAAGCGGGAAATAATGAGCAAAATCAAAGTATTCGTGACCCATCGAGAGGAAAAAAATAACATTACGTCTGCCTTGATAGATGGCTCAGTCGATAATCCATAATATGTTTAATAAATATACCTGTTTTATACAGAATATTCTTCATAAAGTGGCTCTGGTCATATCTACGATTTATGATTATGCAGTCATCATGAGAGGCCTATAGATCTATGTATATACATAACTAATACATCCGAAAACGTATCCTCCCTGAAATCAAAGGTGTTTCTCTACAGCAGCACAACAAGGGTTTATGGGTAAATAGCTTCATTATATTCCTTCAGACTAAACGACTATCGGACAGTTTGCATTAACCTCTTCCTCACACATGTGGAAGAACCTTCATATTACACACTAACCTAGATTACATTTCCAAAGCATATACTGAAGGCAATCTTATGATTTAGGATGAAAAGTAAAGCAACTGAATGATAATAGAGTTATTCCTATAACCGTGACAAAGCAACTGATGAAGCAAAGCTGATAATACTCCGAACACTACAAGGCAAACAATATCGTCTCCAAGGCGGTTTGCAATCATGGTCCGTTTGGAAATTAGAGTTGGCAGTAAATGAAAGGGAAGTGCATTGTTATCGGAATAAAGTATTTTCACAACAAAATAGTATGTTCATTCAAATTGTACTACTACCCCCATTGCAATCGTACACCAACCCCTTTCCATTGTCAACAGCAAAGTGTCCTGCTACATGTCTTATCATTTTACTGTTACTATATGCAGCCAGAAATGTATTATGGTATTCACGTGTCCCATTCAAACAAGTCCTTGTAAATTAAAACTACTGTGTGCAACTTAATATCAATAATCATCAATATTGTGAAGAGCAACAAAGTACTGTGCCAGTGTGGTTTAAGTAGTTTTCAGATAATAAGGACACTTAATAATACTACCAGTTTAATCTAGGCTTGGATAAACACACTTCCTATATATTCAATTTATTATTACCAAAGGATAGACTGCTTTACCGACATCCGGCCTCATAGTCATATTCACTACACTACATCTTATCTAGCTTCATGATTATGTGCAAATAGAGTAATTTGAGAAAATGCGCATTCAGGTAGAACGTTGGATAGCGGCACACACATACACTCATGTCCCACTTTACCATGAGCTTGATTAAAAGAATGTTTAAACAGTTAGGGAAATATCCTTATTTTCTAACCGAACACTAGATATGATACTCTTTTTTTGCTGCGGGTTGACTATGAAGTTTTAGCAGCTGGTTAGCTTAGCTTACCTAGCGTGGCTCTGGAAACGTTTTTGTACGTCTTAGCCTTTGTGCTAAAATGGCTAGCTTGGCTCAAAGACTGTAGGTAGCCGTCTGCTGGCAGTAACCGTACAGTTACCAGTGGAGAAAGGATGTACTCTTCTCAAACATTTATGCCAGAAAGTGCATTTGCGTAGTAAGTGTCTTAAGATATTTGCTTTTTTTTGTTGCACTAAGCCTATACGAAAGCATTTTCCTGGTTAACAACAGCCAATTGCCTGTAATTAAAACCTGAAGTGATAATTGTGATATTAAATGGTGTAATTCCCAAAGTGTGGTTTTACCACGACAAACACCTGCTTTCCCAACCAAGCTGACTCTTTGTGTAAAACAAAAAAATGGAGCACCATAATGCGCCTTGTGACTGGATATAATGTGCTTTGTAGGACACTGGCCTTACTGCATTGTGCTTATGGTGACGTCCCCCCCCCCCCCCCCCCCAATTATCCTGACTGTACAACACAGTCTACTATATTTTACCACCTTAACACTTCAGCTTCCACCCCCATGATGCTTTGCTAATACGGACTAATAGACTGTGATGAGAAGGACAGCGCTGCGGCGTTAGACTCTTCACAGTCACTTCCACAGCTTCACTTCCTGTGCAAAAAAAGGCTCCCCACGTGATGTCCAGTCCTCGCTGAGACAGCAGTTAGCTTTAATAAGTCTGCAGCAGTTTTTTGTCTCCTTCAGTTAATTCCGATAGACTGTGCCCTCGGCATTACCCGGTGGCCACTTTAACTGCAGGTTAAAAACGTGTAGAGGCTCCTGTGATTGGTCGGCTTCGGGTCATGTCCTAATCAAAGAGCTTCGATGCGATCGCTTCACTCTTGGCCCTGGCATCAGACTCACTGGATCTCACTCTTTTCAGTAGTCTTTTGAGTATTCCTCCTTGTTATTTAATTCTTCATTTACACTGGTTCAAAACACTCATCATTGTTCTGTCACGGCCTGACGAACACTGTTCCAGGTGTAGAGGCGTTTCCACGGTAGCAGTACTGCTAGATTCACATTATAATATTAAATAGCTTTCACCAATGTATGCGTCTATATTATGAACTTGACGTCACTGTTGTGGTTGTTGTTGTTATTGGCGACGCTGAAGCGGTTGGGGAGGACCCTCATCTTCATGGTCCCATCAGCGCCGCAGGAGAAGATGTGATTGGCCGGTCCCACCTCGATCTGCATGACGCCGGTGCCCAGGTTCCTGAAGAGTGACTGGCGAGCGTGTTCGTTGGGAAAGTTGTAGAGCGGACACTGTGTGGCCAGGCTCCAGATCTGGGAGAGAAGAGAGGAAGAGAAAAGTTAACAAAGAGATTATTTTTGTGTTTAAGTGCTGCATATTGAAGAACCTCTGAGGATAAACACAGAGCTCCACGACAGTGGAGCATTCAACTGCTACGTTGATTGTCCATTTTCCCAAGGTACTTATACATCAGGATGAAGCACCATTTTATTCTTGTCAGGTTGAGTATGATTAGGACTTATGTTCCAGCTACCAGTACAATGTCTCTTTCTCTCTCTATTTCAATTTCATTTGTAAATCATTTTCCTATTTAGCTAGGTGTTGCCCCACAAGGATCCTCAAACTCAGGAATTAGCTTTATCTCATGTACACTGCTTTGTTGAATAGCCAAATCAGGTAATGCTCACCCCGTCTGTTTATTTCACAAATGTGTTTTATAAGTAAATTAAAAACTGTTTAATATGTATTTGGTTACATATTTGCATTTTGTTGGAAAGTGGCCATTGTATAAGTGCAATAATTCCTTAATAATTTGATATGTAGCATTCGATAGATACACATATGTGTGTACTTGTGTATACACTATGCATATATTTCCACACATCAATGTTTTAAAATAGCCTAGTAAAAATACACTTTAAATAAAAAATGTATACACCAAACATAAATTCTAGACATTTGTGACCTGCTTTCAAATATTTAAATCTTCAGGGAACCACGGATAGCTCTGAGCAACTTGCATTGTTTGAGTGGTATTCCCGGCCTGGGAGCTTTATTATTTGATAAGGTATTTCAAAGACTGAAGGCTGTTATGTTAGTTAATTTTCCACTTTCATGGACTCTCATCTCATCACTTCAACATTTTAAATACTCAGAAATCTGCAGCTCACCCACGCTACATTTCCAATCAGTCGATATACAATGAATGGCCTCAGATGATGGAGTTTCTGGTAGCAATCATCCAGAATAAAAGCCATTTGTATTTCAAGCAGATGTGCACTGCACCATTTCTCATACGTCTGCAGTGTCAACCTTGGAGTGACAGCTGTGTGATCCTCGCCAACACATTTAAGTCAGAAAGATGAAAGAGCTGCTGTCTGTGGGGATATAATATCTGCAGACCGTCACGTCTCCTGCCTGCTCAGTCGAAGCGTTTTCCTTTGCGCTCTAACTGCGTCACGCCGCTTTCACCTTACATTTTAGTCCCCGTCATTCACACTGTCGTCCCAGCAGGTGGTTAATCATAAGAGCGACATTTGTTTGAATGACTTTGATAGGGCTCAGTGTCTCCAGGGATGAATGTGCGACATCTGATTGTTGATGGGGGGGGGGGGGGGGGGGAGGGGAGACACTCACCCTCCTGGGACCAGGCGCCCTGCAGGACTCTTCTGACAGGTACAGGGAACTTCGTGTCGAGGGTTTTATTAAAATTGTTTCTATAATCCAAGTTCTTACAAATTACTGCCCCCAGTGAATCACTCATGTAAAACAATGACTTTCTGGGAAAAGTCTAGACTGAAATCATTATTTCGGGGGGATTTCAATAAAAAAGATGCTTATAAATATATTTTTATATATTAAAAAAAGTAATTTAGGAACCCACCTTGCCTCAGTCTGAAGGGACTTGGCTTGGACAGCAAAAGGTCTCTGGTTCGAGTCCCGATTGGACCAAAAAATACGGAGACTGGCAGCTGGAGAGGTGCAAGTTCACCTTCTGGGCACTGCCGAGGCACCCAACCGAAACCCCCCAAACTGCTCCCTGGTGCCAGAATACTAGCAGCCCTTATGCTCTACCACCTTTTCATCAATGCATAGGTCCTGTTTGCATGTGTGTGTATTTCCGGCGTATGTGTGTAATTGTATAATTGTATACTACCAGTAGAGTGAAAAACTGAATTTCCCCTCGGGGATTAATAAAGGTCCATCTTATTCTTAATGTCAATGAAATATACATCTCAAAATCTATCAAATGTATTCAACACAGGTGTTGTTAATACCTTGATGTTGCCCTCAGCTGACCCGCTGATGAAGCAGTCCTCGGTGGGGTCGACAGCCAGAGCTTTGACGGGGGAGTCGTGAGCCAGGAAGCTCTGGCGCTGGTGGCGGGGGGCGAGCTCCAGGACGCTGATCCAGCCCTTCCTCCCTCCCGTGATGAGCAGCTGCTGTCTGCAGGCCATCAGGAGCACCGTGGCCCCGGACTCGTGGCAGCAGAACGCTGAGGAGAAGGATGGGATATTTGTACTTTAGGATAATATTTGGAATAAGGGCTGGAAATTATGTTTATTTTCTCTGCCAATTATTTTTGCAAAATAAAAAAACAAATGTCTCAGCAGATGTCTTTCATTTGTTTGTTGTGTTCCACCAACAGTTCCAAACCAATTACTACTACAGTATATAAGCAACTTTCTTATTTAAAAAAGTGAATATTCACATTTGAGACGGTGGAAAGGGGTTATCTATATATTTTTTATTATTAAATGATTAGCAGTATTATTGCAGATGGCTTTAGGTGATTCATCAAATAAGCAGTTCTGCTGAGCTGCATCTCACCATGCACCAGGCTGTTGGCAGGAGTCACCAGAGTGTCCCACAGACACACGTTCCTGTGGAGGCGAAAGAACAACAATATTACTATCCAATCAGGGCAGGCCATTATCACTGGTCACAGCGCAGTGGAGCTGAATTCAAACGATGCAGCAGTTCATTAGAAGTTCATGAAACATAATTCAATTGGAAAATTCTCCTCTCGAACCTGTTGTCTGTTGAGAGTCCTGCAGTGGCAATGAGGGAGGAGGAGCCCACGAAGACAAAGTCGTTTGCTGTCTTGTTGTGGCAATGCAGCGTCTGTCAGAGAGGAACAAAGAAGGAAAGAGAGAAGCAGGAGATTAAACAACACATTAGAATAACAGGAAGAAAGTGCGAGAACATCGGCACCCCCTTGAAAACGAGATGGTGCATCTCAAGGGGTTTATCAAAAAATAAATAACATTTCTAATAATAATAATATCTTGAAAGAGAAACATGTCGGTTAAATAAAGGTCCATCGGCTCAGTGAGTCTCTTACCAGGTATGGTTTGGGAGCAGTCCCACTGGTGTTGGTCTGCCAGAGACTCAAACCTCCATCAGCATCCACGATACCAAACTAAAAACAACATCCAGAGAGCATATATCAGACTTTGCTCAAATAAAGTTAGAATAATCTTTTATTTTACATCAGAGAGAAATAACATACTGTCCTCCTGCTGTGTTTGCGTGACTTGGCTTGGCTTGTTCTCAAACTATCTTCCAAAACACGTCAACAGCGACTAACAAACACTCAAACTAAAATCTAAATCTGATGGTTCTTCCAATTTTTTTTTTTCAAGCATATTTCACTCTTTTGGCCAGAGAAGACGGTACTGGCACAGGAGAAGCACCATCTGAGAAAGTTATCAGCTCGAGGCGACTGCCTGAGTTAAGAGCAGTTGAATCACTCGGCTGAATAACAAAATGTGCTCGAGCCAAACCCCCCACTGAGGTTTGTGCCTGAACGGCAAAGAGTGAATATGTTGCTAAATCAGACCTCACATCACAAAGCAGTTCAAAGCTAAGAATAGTCTGACTTCTGGGTGTGGTGGTTAAGTGTTTAAGGTGTCACCTTGTTCCCCTGGTGGTTGAATCGTATCCGGGTGACTCTGGAGTTGCCTGGACTCCTGAAGCAGATGATCTGCTGGGAGTGGCCCCACTCGAACATCCGGACGCTTCCATCCTGTGCCCCTGTCAGGTCTGAAATACAGAAAAACAAAGTGTGCCGTCAGCTCGTTTATCCGTGCATCTCAACGAGAATGCAAGTCCCAACACAAGGTTTTAGCATTTCTTAGTTCCGCAAAATCTTCCATATGTATAATGGATGGGAAATGGTTTATTCACAAACAAAGAAAACAGCCATTTTTTGACGTGCTGGGAATCATCCCAGCCAAACACCTAACAACTGAATCCCCACTCTGCAGGATGACTGATAAGTGATGTAACAAACAGGGCTCACTCAGCCTTACTAAATCCACCAAACTGGGACGAGAAGAAAAAAATAAACTTGCTAGATATCTACACATGATAAAGTTTGTTAGTTTGCCCCTTTAACATAAGAGACATGATGTCCTTATAGCAAATGTAATATGCATTTACGGTTCTAATCCACCGACAGTCGTACTTACAGTACGGCAGTGTGGGATGGGAGGTCATTCTTCTCACATTGTTGATATTTCTCTTGATCATCTGGGTGACGAAAAGTGAAACGGAGGAGAAGAAGATGTTTAGTAAGCCAACTTCAGTAGAAACAAATATAAAACTTTATTATGATAAACGTTAGTTCTTTACAACAGAGAACAATGTACCAGTCGACACTTAAACAATATGACGCTATACTAAAGCTCTCATCACTGCAGCTTCCTCTCTGTTAAACTAATGGGGTTGCCATTAAGTTTTATGTAAATGTTAAAAGTGCCTTAACATTTACCCAACAAGGTCTAAAAAAGGCTCATCTGTAGATAAAATCCAATTAATGAGGTCAGAAAATGCTAATCGTAATTATGCCAAGGCACATATATAATGCTGCATAAGTAACAGCATAAATGGATGGTGGCTCTACCATCATATACTGTAGCATAAATTGTCTTAATGTAGTGAAGCTCTGTTATTATTTCCTGTCATGTGTTTTGACTGGTGGCCAAGAAAGGCAGACATTAACAGCAATGTCTGCCAGGGATTTTATTTATTATTGTCTGTAAACGTATTCTGCTCCAACCTTGAGCTCCAGCCTGACTGGTTGGTGAAGTAATTAGGGCTCCAACTGTCCGCTCTGCTTATCGAGATCAACACAACATGACTCACCGCTGACTCGTTTCCAAAACACTGCTACCACCAAAATAAATACCCCTGCTGACTGCTAATGCCAAATGTATCTGCTCAGTAAAATGGCTTTGAAAGATGTTTCTGTTTTTATAAATACAAGTATAAGAATGACAGAACCTGCTGTCTCCAAGCTGTAGCAGTCAGAGCATCTGTGTTACTTTGTAAATCATGGAAGGAAGTTCATGTTCGTAGCCAAGACGCTTTTGGTAAACTGAGGCCAGATTAAAATCAATTATTGATTAAAGTTGTTTAAACTGCTTTGAGGATTTTGCTTCCAGTACAAATAAGGGCAGATCCAGAGCAACAGACCTCATTAATCAAATCCAGAAAATGTGTGTATAGTATATTAAACCTGTGGAAATAATACTAATGGTTTTTTTCAAGGTTTATTTTAACTCCATAATAGATTTGGATTCATTTCCAAATTACAACAGTAGAGGATCAATTAAATTATCATTGAGGTATCTGGCAAATAGTTATCTAGCTTTGGTTTTGGGCCATTTTATCATTTCATGGTAGTTTTCCTAGACTGGTTTGGTAGTCTTAGACTTGGCTGATGAACAGCACTTTTGTTCTTAAATGGATGACACCCTCTTAACACATCCACCTACATTCAAGCTCCAAGGGTGCAATGTAAGATGCTTTGTGAAAGAGTTGTCAGGTATGTAAATATGCAAATCACTAAAGCATGAGAACACAGATGGGGCAAAGAACAGCTCAGGTAAATTCATCTCACAACACTAGATGTAGAGCTGCTCACCACGGCTGCACCCCGGCCTGTCTGCACCCCACCCAGCCACGGCATGTTGATAGGGGTGCCCGGGCTGCTGTGAGTGTACGGCGTGGTGCCGTGGATGGTGGCAAAGTCATCGCGTGCATGCACCACCAGGAAGTCATCGGCAACACTGCAGGGACAAAATATTAGGTTAAATTGTGAAATGAATTTCATTAAGCTAGTGAAATCTTAAAAAGGGACAAACGAGAAGAAAAAAAAAGATGAATATCAGTGCTATCTCTGTGCGTTCAGATTTTAATGTTCTTTAACTGACCTATTTATTCTCCTAAGAGTCGATGGAAAGTGATTAAAATCACTGTAATGCATCAGTGGCAAAAATGAAAGGCACATTTTCCCAGTTGGTCGGATGTTAAATTAGCCATTTAAACACACAGGAAAGTCTTCCAAGAAGAAATGATAACCCTGTATGGAAAATAACAATCAAACCAGAAGGATCTTGTCTATAAGTTAACGTGTGCATTTATTGGTAAATATAACTGGTAGCAGGTATTAGGGATACACAATATGAGGACCCCAACACTTTGGATATCACAGTAACGATATTCCCTGCGATGAATCAGATAACAAAGTGTTCTCAGTTCACTCTTTATGCTGCTCTCAGTTTACTGCTAAAATGCCATACATTGCTTTCTGAATTCAGAACAGGATCATTCTTTTAGTAAAGAAATGGAACATTGGACAAGAAAGAGAACACTAAAGGCAGGAATAAAAAAGTATACTGTTATTTTTTAAATTGATGTTTTTAACAACAACAAAAGATAATTAGAACAACGCACACTGACGGAAAGTGGCCCTGTCCATAGAAAGAAGCAGCTATACACAAATATATCTATTAATAATGTGGCACATGCAATAATAAACACATAATAGAGATGCATATCCACCACCTACACAATTACAGAACCAATCACATTATCGCCAGCCCACACTCAATTTAGCTCTCTTGGCATGAGGGTGAAAAGTGAGTGGATGTTACTTTGGGTGAACTCTCACAGCAAACGACAGACCACACACACACACACACACACACACACACACACACACACACACACACACACACACACACACACACACACACACACACACACACACACACACACACACACACACACACACACACACACACACACACACACACACACACACACACACACACACACACACACACACACACACACACACACACACACACACACACACACACACACACACACACACACACACACACACACACACACACACACACACACACACACACACACACCCTTTGGCTTCGGCCTCCTCGTCATCGATCCATGTCAAGATCTGTGTGGCCAAGATGGATGACACATCCAACTCCTGGATGTCATGGGTGGAGGCCATGACTAAACAATTACGATTTGCCTGGGAGACAGAAAGACAGACATGACATGGGAAAAGAGAGAGGGGTGACAGAGACGATAAGGGTGAGGAAAATAGGGCGACTTAATTTAACTTTTTCAACTTCATTCTGCCTGCGGCCATAAAACCATCAAACTTCCTTTAATGATGACCTGAGGTGAACCTTCCTTTGATCACCAGCAGCACTGCTTCCCTTTAAATAAATAGCTACATTAAAGTAAAATAATCCGTGTGAACCTCTCCCTATATCAAACAAAGAAAACACGGGCAACATCAAAGGGGCTAGGATATGGTGTAAGAGTTGTGCCACTGGCCAAGGATTTCATATGTGCTTTGAATTGAAAAAGTGTGTTCTGAGACTGTTGGACAAAGTTAATTTGATGAAGTTTGTAAAAATTCAGTTTGAATCCCCAACATTTTAAAACATTCAGCAGTTAGCTGAGCATTTTATTACGTTGTTTGTCTCTACTGCAAAGCATTATTGCCATCAACTGCTGTATTGAATGTTTTAGATTTGCCACTCTGGGACTAGTAACATTTACATATTATAACGTTTAAGCAAATTGAAACAATCGGTTTACACATCCAGCAGGCTAAGAGCAACAATAACATTTATTTTGTGTTTCTGGCATGCTCCTTGCAGATCTGTGTTTGGTCTCCACAGACACCAGAGGGAAATGTCTGGCTCTTTAGCTGCGAAACGCTCCACTAGGCGGTGTCTGTCCAAAACAATGAGCTGAAAGATGCTAAAATTCCCCTTCGGAAAAAAGGAGGGGAAGGGGCTGGGGGTGGCGCCGGATAGCTCAGTCCATATGAAGTCCCCGCTGCCTAACAAGCCGGTTTGAATTCAACTCCAAGTTCTCCAAAATCTAAAATATCTTTAAAAAAGAAATCGTTGGAGGATGTAGAAATGGGTGATTATTCTTAGTAGGTTTTTGCCACAACGACAGACCCCTTTTAACTTTGTTGACACTCTGGTAATACAACTATATTGATGAAAACAGCTCCGAGATGTTTGGCCTAATCCAAACACATACGCACTCTCGCTAAGTGGTCCTATGACGCGGGGTTATCAAGTGGATCGCTCAAGCCAGCCGTGTCCTATCTAGTTAGGTGCGCGTTCACATGAAAGGGGTGGTATCTGGAGCATTCGACCAATCACAAACATGGAGAAGCTTACTGACAGCGCAGCGTCATACTTCCTGAATGAAAAGTCAACTATAATATTAGACATATGAAGAAGTTAAACTTTAAACATCCATGACTTAAACACTTTATCCAGGATAAAAGCCACATAGCTGCACCTGCAAGGTGAATACAGCTGGAAAAAGAAAAAGTTTGAATGCGTACATTAACAGGTTTATGATATCACTGCCCCGTCTAAGACACGATCTGACTTTCATTACATTTGACTCGAGTGTTTCGTCAACTTAATGTGTTGCTTAAAATAATACTTCTGCATACAGTATGTGACACTGTGAGTGTTGCACGGCCAGATACGGCTCAGCTGACTCAGATAAGGAAATATGTGATACAGATGTGATATGAATGATACTGGCACACATCGACGTCTGCACTCACAGTGCCCCGGACTGTACTTAATGTTACTCTGATCCGGTTACTTTTGTTGTGGCAGATATTTAAGTAAGCTTTCTTAACGCTAATGTTATAACAGTCAGATTGCTCTGAAGATGGGAGGTGATATTCTATTAATGTTCACGTTCACACAGTCAGTTGATTTTTGCCGGCCGTCTTTCCTGCAACGGCAGTTTTTCTGTATTTCCTTTCTCCTGTAATATGACTTGATCACTTTAAACTCCGTACACTGACCTCTGATTGGTCAGCAGGCGGTGCTTTCACTGAGTTGAGCTCTTAGCCTGCAACCTAACCTGCTCCGGGGCAGGTTAGCCGCTCAGCAGAAGTTACCATGGTGATCTAGCCCGCTAAAAAGAGAACCAGCGTCGTAGGACCGGAAACCCCGAGTTTTCCCTGAAGTTAGCACGCTAAGCAAAAATCCGGCTTCGTCGTACAGGCCTCAGATGGCCAGATAAATAGACAATGAATGGACGATGATATAATTATATTGTACAGTTCACTGGCATCTGTGTGTGAGGGTTGTACCTTGTTGATGGCGAAGGCGGTGATGATGTCAGATTCCTTGTGGATGATGCGTGACTTCCCTCCGGGGGAGCCCAGATCTGACTCAGCCTGCACAAAGGAATACAAACGGACACAAATCATGGAGATTCAATTATTATGGTTGATAGGTTGGTAAACATTTCCAGAGGACAAATAACAGCCATTACTTCAGATAAGGCACATTTCCTTTCAAGTTACAGAACCAATGATCTGACAACATCCATGAGAGGGGATGATGAATGAAGTCTCAAATCATTTGCTGTAGCTGAAGACAACAGGGCTGATGTTATCACAGGCCTATTCTTTGTTTTCTACACTATGTTATATGTGCACTTTGTTTATCTTGCCTCTACAGGTTAAGAGATGACATGTGAGGTGCATCAGGCCACCCTGTTAACCACAGCAGCCAACATAAATGGGTTAGTGCCATTAGATTGCATGAGCACAACAGCCCTGGAGCGATTAGCTTTAGCACACACTGTGCACTGGAGGTCCTTCGGGATGTATGCAGTGGCAAAGTAGGCTTTTCTGTAGCTATGCATATTGTATAGAGACGTAACATGTTGATGTTATTGTCCGACAGGCATCCTTTGAGCATGTGATTGAATTAAAGTCTTTACTGCATTTATTCAAGGGAAAAAGACCATGTCTTCTTCTGTCAGATGGAATAAAGTAAAACTTGACTTGCAAAAATCTAAATATGGTGGTTTGCCATTTTGGCCGAGCACATAATCCCTATGGGGAGCAGATTCACTCCGACAGTGTTGGCCCATTAATCAGAAGCTATTCAGCTTCTGTGCTTGTCCTCCGAGGGACTGGGTTAATTAACACTGAGCCAAATGGAGTAGCTACAATGTGGCAGCGTGCACAGCGAGAGCCAGAAGATTAGAAACCTCTCTGAAGCATCAACGCACAGAGCAATTTCAGATGTATGGTTCACATTCACATTTAGGCAGCTAGATGTTGGATTAATATCATACACTGACAGGAACATTCAGTGTTCATTGCCCAGAAAATAGACATACTGTAATTCTGTGAAGATGACAATATATGTTTCTGAGATTTGATGTGACAGTTCACATTTACTCTTCCCAAGTAGGAGGCAAACAGAAGGAACATGATGTGCAGTTCTCATATCCAACAATGGTATACGTTGTACTGCCCACACTACAGTAAGGGGATGTGAATTATGTTTCATACAGTATTCAACATCTGCACAAATTAAAAGTACACAAAGTACAAAGTATTGCATACTGTATTACGTACTGTTTTGAGTTACCAGAGATCAGACGGGCATGGTTAAATATATAGATATGTAAACTTTAAGCTTCCACAATTGTCTTTTATCAAAAACCTTTAGAGTGATGCTCTGGGCCGTCACATGCTGAAAGGCTTGGGGGTAATATGTGTGACTAATCACAAAGTTGATCATTTTGCCATTGTCATATGAAGTGAATTCATTTGAAAGTACTTCCTGCAGTCTGCATGTCACAATCATGCAATCCTAAATGAAGGCTTAAAATAAACATTTAATTGACATGCTACAAAAACAATCAAATGGCATGTTGTAACTTAAAGAAATCATTTTTTTGTATGATTACAATCTCCAAGGTTGAGTTTCTGTGTTTTCTCCAAATATCAGTTTGAATACTATACAATTAATTTAGTGTATAAGTTAGCACTTCTTAAAACAATGTTTTATCTATGTGCAACAATGAATAGATCTAAACAAATCATTCGGGGCAGATCTTGGTTCTTGACAGTTCTCAGTAATTGGTGCCAAAGACACAAAACTGAGATTTGGAGCCCATCCCACTCTTATATATAAAGTCACACTGAATCTGAAGCAGCAGTACCTGATGGTTTCCTGTCTCCTCAATCCCTGAACATTTCATATTGTCAGTCTGGTCCTCACTCGCCTTTAATGATTGGGGAATCAGCACAGGGGAGTCACACACACAAAACACACACAACATAGAACAACAACCAGTGATGAACCATGCAGTCAAACACAAACAGAATATGAATTATTTTGCTGTTAATCAAACAGGGTGTTATTATTGTAATAAAGCATCAACATGCAACTGGAGGCGGTAATAATACCTGAGGGTGGCATGCAGAATAAAAATAATGAATGCACCAATAGGGATGTAAAAGCCGTCACGATGCAGTTTGCCTTGGGCCAAATACAGATGCTTGTGAATTTTAGCATAACAAAATACTCAATGTGTTATTCAGGGTTAATTAGGATGTGCTAGCTGTGAAACATGGAGGCACTTCATGCAGAGGGTCAGCATGATGTAAACACTTGGTACCTCATTGGGGTCCCGTTTCTTGGTGAAGATGTTTCTGATGAAAGTCTCCTGCACTTCCTCCTGCTTCACCAGATACTGCCACAGGCGCTTCACTGGCAGCGCTGAATGGTGGCTGGTCCTGAAAATAATACAACACCTCCCGCATATTAACACTAATACTCATTTAATCAGCTGCATCAGATCACTGAAGCACAACAACACGTGATACGAGATATCATGTCAGATTTGAGCCATCGGTGCTGATATGAAATCTCCACATTCAAATGCACAGAACAATGCTCCGAGAACAGTAAATCCCTTCAGAGAGTGCTGTGCGGGCCATGTGGAAATCGATAGGGGTCAGATGAAGGATAAAGCTTAGATTCCATGGATATCTTGAGACAATTTCTAGATACATTTAACGGCTATGGATGTGTCTTACAGATATATCTGGTGCTGAATGCTAAAATGCAATCAATTGAATAGCATCACTTATTCATGATGTTTAAAAGGGTCTATCTGTAGGCTCCAAGCGATATCATAAAAGATAAGTCATCTGCTTTGTCAACACAAAAACACACTAAGGCTAAGTACTTTCAAATTCAATCCAAGTTTAATACCTTTTTTAAATCTTCTCATAAAATAAACAAATATTTTTCAAGCTACGCCGAGGAGGTTATGTTTCCTGCTCGAGTTTTTGTGCACATTGGTATATCAGCAGGATTGCAGAAGAACTACCTGATGGAAGACGTTGCATGGCGGAGTAAGAACCAAAAACAAATTGGATGAGTGATTGGAATCATGGGGCGAATCATGAATTATCCTTCACTTCCATTAACACTGGGCGGTGGTGGCAAAGTCCATAGGGACTTGGCTTGGCAACTGGAAGGTCACCAGTTCAAGTCCCGGACAGACAAAGTGCTACCGAGGTGTCCCTGAGCAAGGCACCGTTCCCTAACTGCTCCCCGGGCGCCGTACATAATGGCAGCACACTGCTCCTAACAATAGGATGGGTCAAATGCAGAGAAACCGTTTCGTTACATAGTACCTGTACTACGTAATGACAATAAGTTGAATCTTCAATCTTCTTCTTCAAGATAGAGCTTTTAGGCTGCATTCATTTGGCGTCTGAATAATTGGACAAATGAGTTCCCTCAGATTCAGGTTAACGTCTCCTCAAATCCGAAAAATAACTCGGAAACAGATGGGATCAATGGGATGTTGAAACGCTCCGAGAAATTACATACAACACATATTCTTTATAGCCTTACAACTTATTAAAGCCCCTGAAAACAAGGACACAAGTCGGAAACACATCCTCCAAACTCGGGACCATCTAAGAAGCATGTTGACGCACTATTGGCTACCGCTCAAGTTTGTACCTGAATGGGGTGTTGGAAGGCTCGAACAGGGCCTTGTGTCTGAGCAGGGCGGGGCCAGGCGCCGTGGTTTCATCCTGGGGGGTGGTGGAGATGTACTTTGAAGGGGGGCCCCCGAAGATCTCCAGCCTTTTCTGCAGCACCTGCTCCCAGCGCTGCAGCGTCTTCAGCACAGCGTGACACAGAGGAGAGCACACAGGCAGGTCTGCGTCAAGTGGAAGCAAGAAGGCAATAAGATGAGCTCTTAACCACATCCTGGGACTTTGTACAGAACAGTGTGCGTGCCTTCTTATGTTTACCTAATAGATCATATCCTGCCATTGGGTAAAAGGTTTTGAGGTTGACCAACACCAGCTGAACCATTGCCAGACGCATCAAACACCAACTGAGAGGGGAAAGAAAACATTACAAACAAGATTACAATCTTGGACATGAATACTCTGACAGGGTTCAAAGCCCCTTGAAAACTGGAGGCATAATAGTGTGTTCTGGCAGTGCTACTGAATAGAAAATCAAACACAAAAACAGCTGCGGGATTACAGAGGGCAGGTTGAATTGAGGTGAAGATGAGTCGCTCTTTGCAGTAATATGCGCTCAGTGCCGTGTCGTTACCTGTATGAGTTGTGGTTTGAATGCTCTCTGTGCGGAGAGCTGGGGTCAAACACATCTTCATATTGATCATCATCTTCCTCTTCATCTTGACTGTCCTGGCTCTCCTCCGAGTCGTATTCAATTTGGTTTTCTGATTGTGGCAGTGAAGGCTAAAAGACAGAAGAACATAAAACTAAAATTAAGATAGAGGCAAATGGTTTTGGCTAAACTAAATGATCCAAAGAATAGAAGAAATATGCTTCCCATCTTGCTGTTGCTTACCTGGTTTACTACTGGTCAGTTGTACAACATGTTAAAGGTCGATATGGTAGATACAAATTATAAACGCCCAGTCTATATAAATATTAATTATAATCAAAATACTGTCAAAATATAATGACGTTGTTCGACATTAACCACGTATTTGATTTATTTCGTAATAAAATGTAATACACTCAGTGGTTATGAAAAGGCCATGTTTTACTAGCTTTGGGGTTTGTTCTCGATCTTCTTGATTACCTTGGTGATAAAGTAATCCCAGATGCTGAGCTCCGGCGGGATAAACCGTTCTTTAAAGATGGAGGTAGCTTCCTGTTTCACTACAGGGCTGTGCTTGGGACTGGATGGGCCCTCACGCTCTATCCCCGCCTCGTCCTTGGATCCGCTGCGTGAGGACAGGAGTCTGAACCGCCTGGACTTCCTGTCTGAGCCGCTTGGTGAGGCTGGGGTGTCGAGAGACAGGATGTTTGTTAATTTGCTGCATCTATGATTTCAGCTGCAATTCCACCTCTACCAACTTGTGCATTTACAAATGATATACAATACAAATAACAAGCCTACTTTCTATCATGGCTTATGATAATGACATTAGCTTTAGATGTTGAAATGTAAATCGTAAATATGTACAAGAAAAGTAGTTTGTTGTAGACATTTGGTCAAATAGGCAGAAGGTATAGTAGGTTAGGTTTCCTGCCAACCATGAGAGTGTGAGGGAAACAGCTCCCACACTAATAGGTTAATGGATTTCACTTTGACCTACAGACAAGAACCTGATTCATTTAGCAGGACTGATTTGATTTAGCTGCTGGGTCACCTCCAGAAAAACCCTCACAGAGAGACAGTCACTAAGGAAGACTGTGAGAAGGAAAACTAGATCAGATCCTTTCCAACCTGGTGGCGGTGTTCTTGTGAGGCTGGTGGGTTTCTCTATGACAGGGGTCCGAGCGCCTCCTCCGAACACCGACACCCAAAGCTGGCTGTTGAGAGGGTGGGCCACGATGCGGAACAGCTCGTTGCTTGAGTGAGTGGCCATGCCGTGAACAAATAGACTGAGGAAGACAGCAGTCACGATCTCACAGAGCAGCACAGCTAAGCCTGGCTGGCTCTCCTCGCCTGCCGAGCTCAACAGGCGAATCAGGGAGGCGATACCTGGAGAGAAGCAAGGGAGGCGGAGCAGTGGGGAAGGAGAAGGAACCGCTTTTAATAAATACTTTCAATGGGTAAACAAAAAATACTACATTATTTAAAAATAGCTGACTAAAGATATTGAGCTAACTGAATAAAATATCCAATGCACAAAGATGCAAAAAACGTCAACAATTTGCCTTTAAAATGAGGGAAAGCAGAATGTAAAGCCAAATGTACAGTATGTCCACTTATTGATCAATTCATTAAAAGGATTATTCAAAAGAGAAGGCTGTTGATTTAGTTTCAGTTGCCAGACAAAAACCAGCAAACAAAGGGACACAGTTGTGTTTTTTATATATATATATATATATATATATCAGCTAAATGCAATGTAATATATATATATATATATATATAAATATGTTAAAATGTGCAATAAACCAAACATTTTCATTAATACTTTAGCAAAAAAGGCTGACAATACTAATGATTTCCTTTTGCAAACAAATGCCACGCCATAAAAAGGAAAAGACAACAATGAATTGATGTTTCTAACAGGCGTGAGCCACATCGCTGCACTGGGTGGCATCTTCATTTATTTGAATGAACATAAGCAGTGTAGTTTATTTGATCAATCTAAAATAAACCATCTTGATGCTGTACACTCAAACTACTCGTCTGCAAACGCAATGTGTGCTCATATTCTCAAAACAACCGCTTGTTTAAGATAATATTAAGCCTTTTTTAAATGTTCTTATTATCAAACTTTACATATTCACTATAAATGGCAGTTATAAGGCAGTTAATAAGTACTACTGACAGTTGGACGAATACATTGTTCGTTTGGGTCTTTTACTTGTTTGAGAAATATGCTTTTCTCTTTTAACGCTGGTTAAGCTGAGGTTAGTGTTGGCTGAATTACCTGGCCACTGAGCGGGGGGGGTGTTGGGCTGAACGGACTCGTCCATGCTGACGGTTCGGGCAGGCTGCTTCTGAGACAGCAAAACACTCTGATACACGATTCCTGTGAAGTGGTTCACGTGGCTGAGGGAGACAAAAGAAAGCAAGCACACAAGACAGTATGAGGACACATATTAAACATTCAATGTTTGACTGAAAAGTGGAATTTCAAATATGTATTTTAGTGGTGTAAATATATAAAATGTCTAAAGGTTTTAACTTTGATCTGAATTCAGGGATGATGTTTTCAAAGTTAGAGTCAACAACAGTCTGTTCTGTCAAGATATGAAATACTAATGGCTTTATCTCCGGCTAGCGACCCATCTATGCCATTTGGTGGTTGTGAGACTGGCCGTTGAGCGTCCCAGACCAAGCAAGGAGGCAGAGGCAGAACGTCCAAAAATATAACCCGACGTGGGCATTTATTAAAATCATGTACACAAAGTTCACAGCCTCAATCCTGCTGTTCTCCTTGCACACATCCTAACACGACACAAGGATCTCTCACACACACCCAGTTACAAGGAAACAGCACCTAAATACACACATACTAACAAGACACAGGTGAGGGGGGAGGAGACAACACAGGACACCAGGTGCACACAATCATCAGCCACAGACAACATATTATTTGCACCCTGATTACTCTCAACCGCTGTCATCCTTACACCAGCATAACTACTCCCGGCGCTCTCGCAAACTCCCCTATCTATTCAGGCGGAGCCGAGGACCCGACCAGCACCTGCCAGACGACATTCCAATAAATACTACCAGTTAAAAAATACTACCTCAATAATTAGTATAAATCATGTGCAAATGTCAACTGTACAATCATGCTAATAAAGTGCAATATTACCCGGCTCGAAGCCGTCAGTCCATAGTGACGAAGTTACCTTCGTCACAGTGGTAGAGAAGAAAAAGCTTTCTGATGACGGAAGATTCAGTACTCAATTTCTCACGTCAAGTTGCTTTTCAACACAAAAACCTTGGATTCTTGCGGAAGAAATACAACAGGGAATATGGGATGTATAACACGGCAGGGAGTCTATTAAAGGTGGGGTATGTCATTTATTTCAGAAACACTTTGTTATATTCCATGGAATGCTCTTCACATCCCGATAGCAATGAATAAATTAAATGCTTTGACAATAAATAGATAAAAAAAATGTCATCTGTGGAAGCCGTGGCGCAGTAAAAAGCACGACCAATCATTATAGCCGGCCCGGCTAAAATAACTGGATGGCCTACCTGCCTGTCAGCCTTCCATCTGTGCACAAACTTATCTCATGCCCTCATTGGTCATGTGCGCGTTTGTGTGTGTTGGAGGAGGGGCTCTGTAAGGAAGGGGCAGATTTTTTTCGGTTGTGTATTTTCAAATTCTAGCGCACTCAAGCTGGTTTCTCCAAAATTACCTACCCCACCTTTAAGTTTTCAACATTCAATAAATCCACTTTAAGCCTCTGCTAAAAAACATCAACCGTTGACTCCACATCGAAAATAATCTAAAAGACCAAGAGAACTTTATTCAGAAGAAGTGTCTGTCTGGATTTCTCAGAACAAATTTGAATCAAAAATAATTGTATGATGCAACAGAAAGCACTGCAAATGTACAGTCACAGTATCCTCTATATACTGTGATATATATGGAAGTACCAACACAATTAAACTGAATTAACATGTAAACCGACAGTAAAGAGCATGACATGTATCAAAACACTGCCAACGTGGTGGAAACTCTATTCTAAACCATAGAAACCTATATCCTGAAATACTTTTTGAAAAATCACACACACCGTCTTATCCCTGAGTCTCTCTTGCACACCAAGAGAAAGACACAGAAGCACAAGTTCAGCAATCCACTGCGTTTTTTCCGCTGAAAGAATAATGAATGTTTTCTCTAAAAACTGTCTTTTTGACAATTTTTAATCCATACAAGCAAAACTATCTCTGGGGTCACAGCACTGTTGCTTTAAAGGTCCCAGTCTGGTCAAGCATAAATAAAAATGATTGGTACAATATCAAACAGTCTGGCAGAAGCATGACAGGAAGTCACACAGCAGCACAGCTGTAATACAAACACACGCAACCACCCATCCAAAGTTAAGATCCCACTGGGTTTTTGTGAAAGTGATTGGAGTTTATAGTACATACACGTCTTTAACAAAGACTATGGGTAAAACATCCAATTAAAATGTACAATAAGGGTGACAAACAACACCCTTGGGAATATCATTAATCATTTTCAACATGATCTCATCAGACAAGTGACCAACATGTTCTTCTCTATCAATGTCCTAAATCACACCACCATAGCACTTTGTAAAAGCAGCCTAGGGCATGTGCTAGACGCTGAGACGTTTTCCATAAACAAAGTCATCTTGAAAAGCCTTTACTACTTTATTATATTTCTTATGTTTGACTTAAGATGTGTGCATTTTCTTTTAGCTTGGTTACCAGTAGACATGTCCCTTCCCCCTTTTCTCTTATTATTCTGCTCCAATAAGTTTAAACACAGGCACATACACACACAGACGCACACACCAACACGAGGGTGCAAATCAACATCATTTTGTCTTTCAAATGCTAATGCGAAGAATAGGAAAGCTAAGTCAGATCACTCTTGATAAATAATCCAATGTCTATAGAGCTGTTATGGAGTTGTATCAAGGTGAATGTGGCGGGAAATTAAAAAAGAATGTATCAAAGTAATCATCACTTAGGTCATATAAAGAATTCAAGAAGCTTGGTCGGAGAGAAGCTAGGAAGAAGATGCACATTTTGAACTCAAACCCTTAAGAGTCAGGCTAAATGAGAGCATTGTTTCAGACACTGGGTTCATGGGATAGGCAAAACTATGTTCCCTTAAATGTGCAAAATAAGTAGATGGCTCAACAATTGCTCAGGATTAATGATGCAATAAAGTTCACTATGAAGCTGCAGATGTAACCCCCCCCCCGCCCCCCCTGTGACATGACAGCCCAGATGCTCAATATCTTAATATCCCAGCTTGGGACTAGTGTTAATTTCGTTGACTAAAACTATGACGAAATATGTTCGTCAACAACCTTTTTTTCCATGACGAAAACGAGACGATGACGAGATGGCAGTAAATAATAACTGCAACAAAATCATGCAATATCGTTGACGAAAAGTGACGAGACGAAAATGTAGTTTACTAAATAAAAACTATGCGAAAATCTCTTTACTTTCGTTGACGAAAAATGAGGAGACGAAATATTATCAAAGATAACGTTACATTTCTGATAGTCAGTTTTTCTCCCAGCAGTTCCATTTCCGGTGCTGCGGCAGGGCAGCAGCTGTGTGTCTGTGCTGCGCCCGGCGGTACATTTGAATTACACCGGGCAGTGGCACACTGTGAACTGTCAGGAAGACTCGGGTCTAACTCATGGTCTAACTAACC
Organism: Pseudochaenichthys georgianus; assembly: GCF_902827115.2. Taxonomy (NCBI): domain Eukaryota; kingdom Metazoa; phylum Chordata; class Actinopteri; order Perciformes; family Channichthyidae; genus Pseudochaenichthys; species Pseudochaenichthys georgianus. Next base: position 23,137,079 of record NC_047511.1, on the reverse strand, counting down.
TTATTTAACAGAAAATAAAATGGCAACAACAGGGTTTAGGAGCAGTGGTCGCACTCGCGTTAACCGAATACCCCCCCGTCAGCGCGAGTGAGTGATGCATTGTGCACTCGACGGGTAATAATGGATTATGACGGAAATGTTACGATCCTGTCCGTCAAAATGACTGACACCGAAAAAGTCTAAAGCCACCACTGCTTGGGAGAAAGAAACGATGTGATATTTGGGCCCATTTTCGCTACAATGAGGCGGAGAAAAAAAGCGAATGCATTGTTTCTTCAGAAGGGAAGCAATGTGGCCATAACACAGCTGGTAAAAACACCACAAACCTGACCAGATACTCTCTGCAAAGCTGCTCAATCATTCAACCTGTGTTTTTCATCAAATAAGGACAAGATAATAATCTTATTTATTTATATACTAAAATGACAAATTATTGGTTTTGGCTAGACTAGTTTGACTGAAATGTTCTATATAATCTGATGACTAAAAAAGACTCAACAGTTTTCATTGACAAAAAGTAGACTAAAAATAATTAGTTTTCTTTGACTAAAATACTCAGACTTTTAGTCGACTAAAACTTGACTAAATAAAAACAGGATGAAGGTGACTAAATATGAAATGAGGAAATTTAACACAGGACTAAGACTAAAACTAAATAAAAAAATAGCTGACAAAATGAACACTACTTGGGACACTAACCTGTGGGTGTGTCCATCACACAGACACTGATAGATACAGGCGGACAGGGAGGCAGCCAATGTGTGCATCACGTAGATCTGAAATAAAGGGAAATCCAATGCATTAAATAAAGTTTGAAGTACACAAAAACTAAGTCAATTAAACACAAACATTTAAAAAGAACCCTGAAATGTACCTTTTATAGATGACAATTTAATTTCACAATTGTGGCCATGTTTCGTCAAAACCTCCAACATATATGTTTCATATCTGTACTGCAGATTATTATTAGTTAGTCGCCAACATATACTGTTTGATGACACCCATATATCTGCAATACGCTTATATTATCCACCCTTACCTCATTGTTGACAACATCAGGGTGTGGAGGAGAGTCCAGTGAATTGATGGTCTGTAAGATGTCATGAGCCAGGTTGGTCAGGTAGACGATGGGATTGGCCACCACCGTCTTTACGTTTGCCGTGCAGGCCATCAGGAGGGGGATGGATGTTGGTTGGCAACATGGCATCACCGCCTGCAGGGAGTCATCCTGTGGGGGGGAATCAGAGAGTAAGGCGTCTACAGGTACACTAATACAAATGCTAGTTTTGACAATGTAGATTATGTGTAACAACAACAAATATTTAAGTGTTCACAATAAAGACTCATAGCACCTATGCAAAGGGACAACTGCATAACCACAAGTCACCCTCACACCACAGTTAGCCTTAAAAGTAAGAGCAGAGATTTCAATATCAATCCTTTTTTTACAGGGTAAAAGAGACAGCTCTCAAAGGGACCAGGGATATAAGAGGTGATGCTTTGATCTGTGAAACAAAATCATAGACCCTCTAATACTGAGAGAGTTCTATGACGTGTTTTCTAGTGCATGTGTGAATGACATTTAAAGACCTAAAAAGAAGAGATAGCAACAAAGGGGTGCCTGGTTTTGTCTGCGTTTACTCCATCTCTGAACATGACTGTGTGCAAGAATACCACAGGCTTATGTTCGTCACGCTTGATGAATCACATTCAGTTGTACTAACCTTCCCAAACAGAAGCTCTACAGACCGAGTGAAGTTTAGACAAAAAGAAAAACACTGACATTTCCTCGACAACAATAGAGAAACTTGACAACCAATGGGACCAGAGATGGGACAACAACTGCTTTGATTTCAGAATCAAAGGAAGAGTAGACAGAACTCCCAGTGCTAGTTGACGGTTCGTTCATTCAAGAGAGTTGTTTACTTCCTGAAATTTGACTCTTCGAAAAGTAAGCCGAAGGCAAGGTCTCCCTCAGGAGCTCGGAGAAGCAGCACAACCTGCCAGCCCAGTACTCGGGGGGGGGGGGGGGGGGACTATCGCCAGTGCACGATGAGTGGGTCTGAGTGAGTGAGCGTGCGTTTCAGATGGTTTCATGTTCGTCTTTCTCTGATCTGTTCGAAAATACTGCAGCTCTGCTTTGCAGTGTAAATGTATTTACATGCAGCTCATTGGTTTTGGTGTTTCAAAACGTTTTTTTAACATCTGTCGAGTCAGGTATGTTCAGACCAACTGACTTATACGATTTGGTGAGGCTGCACAACCTTTATTAAGGAGAATCAGGCACGCTGTAAATGTATAACTGATCAGCCTCTTAAATTGACTTGGAAAATATTTAGTGATAAGCCGTATGTCCCTTTTATTCAGAAATATTTCATTCTTTATGATATGTTAAAACAAAGATACAAAAACAAAAGCCGACCAGGAACAGTGAATACATTTAACATCCCATCTCAGCAAAGAATCTCTGAGTGTTAAGTCAAGAATACCATATTAAGTGACTTATCGATGGAGACCAATTGTTTTATCCATTTCATCAGCAACTTCATTTATTACAGTGACATCAACGACAGCGCCGTACTAACTTTAGCCGCTGAAAAGCGTCCGTCAGTGGCTGCTAGTTTGCATTTGTATTTACCTGGTGAGACTCTTGAAGCAACAGAATGAGCTCCATGCGCACAGAGGCCAGTCCTCCTCCGTGGGAGCCATGTAGGCTGCAGTAGCTCAGAAACATCCTCAGTAGGGGCTGGTTGCTCTGCAGCCAGTGCCACCTGCTCCTCTGGATGTCAGCACGAGGGCTCCCCGGCTGGGAAATGTTTACTTTATTAGTTTCATAGTCAGATTTATCAACACCAATGTAAATAAGCCAATGTCTTCCAGCTGACAACACAGACATTAATGTGTTCTGTCAACAATGAATAAAGTAGCAGGTCTATGACATGTATTTAAATACATAGTTAGAATTGAATGTTAAGCCATTTATAATTCGATTTGCTCTTCAAACTGAAATAGAACAAAATGTTCTGCAGCAGTTGAGATATCCAAGGTCAACAGTGCAACAATCTTTTCAATTTTTCAAACTGTGTCAAGACAAACTGTTCCGCTGTGTTGCATTGATTTTTGTCATGAACATCGGACAACTCTATAAGCCTCCACTATGAACACCCACCTGTTCCTCCTCGCCCAGCCCGGAGACAGCCGCCCCCCCCGGGGCAGACAGCTCTGGCAAGCAGGGCTTGTAGCTGCAGCAGCGCTGGAGAGCCACGACCTGGGTTAGAAAGATGCAACATATATATTAGGGTCAATTTGTCCTGCATACGTGGGAGAGAAAGACAAAACGTTTTACCAAATTGCAAACAGAACAAATTCACAAGAGAAATTCAATATCAATATGATGTTTATATGCACTAACAGAGAGATCAGATCTTAAAACAGTAAACTTAAAGATAAGAGTTGGAGTCATGCAAGTCTTAACACTTTAGTTGAGTGAACTTAAGGGTGCAGCCAGACTAATGCTTTACCAAACCAGGGTTGATAAAGGTAAAATCTGTAACTACAAGGTCATCGAATCAGTTAAAAATAAATGAATGAATTTATGCTTTCTTTGCTTGGGTGTGAATATAACTTTATGGACCAACTGAATTTCCTCCAATTGTTGCAAACCACTGAGAAAACAAACAGTCAACAACAGAGACATGGGCCTCTCTCATTTCTCTAACTCCCCTCCTCGACTCCTATCCTCGAGACATAGTCCCGCCCACAGGAGATGCGAACGGAGGAGCCGATGAGGGGAACCGAGGAGAGAGGAGGGGAAGCAGCAGGCGGTTAGAGAAATGAGAACTCCTCCCCTCTGAGCGGTCATTTTAAAGAGCCGTCCATCAATGATGACAGAAGGCACAGCAGCCCTCTGTCTGATGGACAGATGTGTTCATGACCACTTATATATTTTTGATTCATTCACAGTGCGGTATAATGAGTCAATAACAGGCTACACACACACGTATATATTTATATAAATATAATATAAATATATACATGTGTGTATAAATATATATACAATTTCAGAATCAAACAGCACTCTCATAATAACGTAACACTATCAGAGACTGGATATATCCCCCCCCTCTCCCCTCGCTATAATGATGAAAATAAATTACGGGCCAAACGTTTTATTTACAAGTATTAAAAGTAAGCAGAGGACACCAAACCAACTGAGACCTGTCTGTATCTACGCACTGTACAACACACACACCTACACAACACACACAGCTCCTAACCTAAAGCATATAATCAGGCTACAGCCGTTGTGTATTTTATTATGTGAAGCACTAAATGGTTTTAGAAAAATATCGACTGTTTGTAGATATCTACTAAACTACAGCAAATAAAGAGAGTAGGCCTGTTATACTGAGTGATACATATTATACACACTGCTCTGCTTTCTGCACGGACCTCACAGCTGTTCTCACTGTAAACATCACGTAGCGATGAGAGCAGTTAATAAAATAATATCCAGGGGATGCATGCAGAGCTCTCATTGGCTGAGATAAGTCCGGCCGCGTATCACGACTCTTTGAAACATCTCTGTTCCCGGAAATGCATGAAGGAGCCGTGGAGAGCCGTGGAGGACCGTGGAGGACCCATCAGTGTATCCTCGGTTATGGCTATAGAGAGCCTCCTCGACGCTCGATCCTCGGTCCTTGAAGTGCATTTAGAGAAATGAGATGTCCTTCAACATGGCGCGCTGAAATTCATTTCCGGGTCACTACCGGAGGACCGAGGAGGGGGATTTGATGAAATGAGAAAGGGCCCCTGATAAGAGGCAAACAGCTGTTTATATGCTTCTCTCCCTGCTGAGTTTATACCGTTCATAAATGAAACAAATATTAAGAACTGTTGGTGCTACATGAATGGGAGTGCTCGGATTAATAAATATGTTATGTGGTTTTAACTAAACAAATATTATGGAGTTGACCTTTTAGTATGTTTAAGTGTTTAATAATGTGTGTGCCATTACCTCTCTCTCTAGCCACTGGTAGAGCTGGTAACGTAGCTTCCCTCCATCCAGTTCATAGCCCGTGGACAGTGTCCGTAGCTCATTGGTCATGATCTTCAGGCAGGCGGTGAATTTCAGCTGGGCCGCCAAGATGTCATTAGAAGGAGCGAGGAAGTCATCCTCACTCTCCTCTCCTGGCACAGTCTCAATGAGCGGCGACATGGCTTCCTGCGCATCCACACTGCTGCCGTCTTCAGTTCTGCCGCTCTTACCATTTTTTGTTTCTTCTTCATCATCATCATCTTTGTCACTCTCCCATTTCAGCTCCAGGGGCTCATCAGGATGTGCCATCGACGGCTGGCCGCTCCAGTCAAAACTCAACACTGAATCTGAGCGGCTGTTGCACAAGCTGTTCCTGTCTGACTCGTAGCCGTTCAGAGTCGACTGAGACCAGTCCTGCTCTGAACCTTTTCCATTTTTGCTCCCGACGCTGAGTTCAGCCGCGATGCCTGCACCCTCATGGTGTGGGAGTTTGGAATGCTTGCGGACTTTGGGCATCTTGGAGAGGACTTCAAGTGCCAGCATGGGGCACCCAGCCTGAAGGTGTGCGTAAGCAGCTGTGAAAAATAGTCTCCTCTCCTCCAGGCTGATGGAGTCTGCCCTGCGGCGCTCAGCGGTCAGTCCAACTTTAGCCTTCTCCGAGGAGCCAAAGTGGCGGCGAAGGAGGAGTGGGTGGGTTCGAAGGTAGGTGTAAAAGTTGAAAACCTCAGGGTTACAGGCAGACACTGAAGAGGAGCCTGTCAAAGGAGCAGAACATGTTATTTGTGTTTACTGCTTTAACAAAAGTACCTGCAAAAACAAATTGAGCTGTATTTTCATTGAACTTCTCAACAAATTGAGGCATCCAACCATGTAACCACTTAAACAGTGAAAAACAGCCCTCTGTGTTTACTTAAAGCCTGGTAAAGAGTGGAGATACTAGTTCAAAAACGGTCATCTTATTGAGAGCCGCTGACTGACAAAAACCAGGTCTGTATGACTCATACTGAAAACCAGCAACCTAATCCCTAAAGTATAGGAGCCATTTCAATTTAAGCCAGTGTTTCCTGCTCTGTAAGCTTATAAGAAAGGGCTTTGAGAACATCATTAATGAAACGCATGTACCACAGAGATGTGACTCTGGGACTGGTTTGGCTCCTAAGTTAAAGTGAGGTTCATATTCAGTTCAGTTCTTCATCCATTCATAAGTCGTGTACATTTTTTTTAATTTAAACCGTCTCCTGTGGCGAGAAGCTGTAATTACTTTCACAATTACATATACCTAAAGTGTCAAAAATAGCTGCAAAGCTGAGCAATTTTTTGTGAAAAGTAGATTCATCCTTTCAGTGTAAAAATACATTCTGCAGTATAGTCGAACCCCCTGTGTTTTACCTGCAATGCTGCATTTGAAAGGCCGGAAATTTGAGCATTCAAATATCTTAAAGGCTTCAGGGAGTACACACTACATCGACTCTAAGATTGCGATATTTGAAACTGTCAGATTCTACTAAAAATTCGTTTTTTTCCCTTCCATATAAGGTATTCCTAAAAAAAAAATTGAGTATTAGATAAAGAGTGAAACTTTAGCATAATAAGAACAAAACACACGTTTATATTTGTTTTGAAGTTCCCCATTCTACCTTCCTAATTATACATTTGAATGGAGGAATAATAAAAGCAGAGCACTGCAGACCTACCTGTGTCACATTTGCCTTCCGTGGACCGGGAGCTGGTTCTGTCAGCAGGCTGCTCGAGGAGAGTGTCCAACGCTCTGCTGTAGTCCTCCAGGACCCAGTGAGCCATGCTACGCAGGAACGGATCCTTCTGGGCGGGAATCTGACATTTGGGGAGAATTACAATGGCTCATTATGGTTTCTGCTGTTCGTTAATTAGCTAAATGCTGGAGAGTCAAATAACACTGTACAGTTTAATGAAGATGTGCATCTTCTACAGTAAAAACACAAGCTTCAGGAGGATGTACACAAACCTGCTTGTCTTGTCCCAGAACATTTCTCCGGAGGATCTTTTTGTAGGTGGATGCCGTTTCAAACTCGGACTCATACAATCTGGAGATCACCAGTGCAAGCTGTAGGTCCTGCATTTTCTCTATACACACCTAGAGGAGGAGAAAAAGCATTTCTTCACTGACTGTTCTCATTTAAAAAAAGCTTTCCGAGCATTTCACACAGGCCTGAATTGTGTGAGATAAGCAGACAATTAATGTATATTCCGGACAAAGAAGGACTAATTAATATAAGAAGGTATAGCTTTCTGGTTTGTTTATCTGTTGAAAAGGAAAGAAAATAAGCAAACAATAATGCTAGAAATAAAGTCTCAGCGCAATGCAAAGAGTTAATAGCTGAGGTTGTTGTTGCTCCCAACTGGTGAGGTGTGAGCTGCATTTTAAATGAGACTACCTCCCATCCACGGAGTCAAAGTCAATGATAGCCCTTTACCTGGGTGACACTCATTTACATAAAATGCTCCGAGAAGCTCCAGTTACTCACACAGATTAAATAATGAGACCCATTGCTTCAGGGATGTTCAAAACAGAAATGTCCTTGATGAATTAAGGGCTAAGCAAACAAGATGACCGGAGCATCCCTCTTGATATGCGAGCAAAAAGATGGAGATTTGTGTGTGTTTTTGTGGCTTAACCTAACCAGCATAAATAGCAGTAAACCGAGTACAGCTATGTACATCGTTTAAACTACAGCTTTTCTTTTAACAACTATGCATAATGATACGCAATTGTACACATTAACAAACAAAAATGATGCAAGTATATTTTCAAGAAATGAAGGTAGTAGGTAGTGTCCCCATTCACAAGGCTTTAACAAGAATGTGTTGATGCTGGTTTATAAATGTATCAACATGCTTCTCACAAAAGCCGGATAGACCGCAACACCCAAGAGCATCAATAATTCTGCACTGTGCTAAAAGCGCTTGACAAAGAAGCCCATGTGGGAATCTATTGAGCCGTTTCAATCATAAAAAGGATGCCACACGCTACAGAAATACTGCAGCCAAGATCCGTTTATGTGAATGTGGTTTCTCCACTTTTAATATTAAGCAGTCAAACACTACCCTTGACTAGGAATTATTGGAAAAAAAGACGTGCGTACAATGCTTCAGAATTGAATTAAAGGTCCCATGTCATGCTTTTCCAGTTATTACCCGTCCCCTTGTGTGTTATGAAGGTTTTTATGCATGTAAACGGTGTGCAGAGTCAAAACCCTCAAAGTACACCCTGTAGCAAGTAAAACTCTAACACAGAAAATACCTCCCCAAAACGCCTCGTTGAAGATACGTCATTGTCCATTGTTTACTTCCTGGGTATTGTGACGTAGGAATGGCCAGTAGCCGCGCCCAGAGCTATGACGCGATACAGTCATGCGTTACCCGGAACCAAATGGACCAATTAGTGGAGCCGTTACGTTAAGCCCCCGCTGATTGGTCCAAATTGACCAATCCACGGACTTCCTCACACACTCAGTGCAGGCAGCTCTGCTGATTTCTCCTCCCTGGCTGCAGGCTGATAACAGACCGTTGGGAAATTCTCTCTGCAGACCCATTCTCACAGCGCTTATCAACCTTTTTCTTACTCAATATCAAGCCACACTTATTGTTTTTACTTCGGCTGTGACTTTGTGTGTGCTCAGGATGAGTTCGGCTGTGTATCGCTAAACAAGGAAACCACACCTCCACGGAGCTCAGCGCGCGATTTCACTTACTTATTGTAAGTCGCTTTGGATAAAAGCGTCAGCTAAATGCAATGTAATAATGTAATGTAATGTCCCGACCAATCAGAGCACACTGTGCTCACAGGGAGGGTGGGGGCTGGCGCTTTTGGAGCTACAACGAGCCGTTAAAGGCAGAGTGAAATTCAGTGAATGCACGTAGTTTACAGAGATGCTGTATGAGAAACCAATGTGAGTTTGGAAAATTGCACAATATAAATCTATTCTAGTAGACCTCAACAATGGAATTATGATCAGTGGAAATGGCCATGACATGGGACCTTTAACTTAAAATGAGCACTTGACTGAAAGCAGGGCTGACAAGTGGAACGAAACAAGTCTTCTTGCAAACAGTGTGTCTATTTTCCACTTGCCTCCACAGCATCCTTTAGGGAGCCGGCTAGAAGGAAGAAGGCTGCAGAATGCTGGAACCGCTGCTTCCCCAACAGAGAAAAGGCGTTCTTCAGAGCTGCCTTCCTCCACCTGTCCTCACTGAAGTTGTTGCGGAAGAACTCTGTCATTTTGGCATTCCTCTGAGATCTGGAGAGAAAGACATTATGAATTAAAAACAACAATACTTGTGTCATAGATCTTTAGTTATCTGACAGAAACAATCTTGTTTCAAAAGGCAGGGGAAAAAGATTGATTTTATATGCAATAATAACAGTTTTTCCTACCTGTACAATCCCCAGACCACTGCCTTCTTCTTCATTGCGAGGTAAAATATAGCTGCATCCAGAGGATCATTGTTTTTCTGTAAAGAAGTCTTGGCAACCTGACAACACAGAGGAAAAAACACATTTTTATTTTATAGAAACCTCAGCTAAATGTAATTTTCACCTACCTGATGAGCAATCAATATGCAGTAGATAGAGCTAACACTAATGATAAGATAAGATGGACTTTTATTAATCCCTCGTGGGGAAATAGTTTCTCTGCATTTGACCCATCCTAGTGTTAGGAGCAGTGTGCTGCCATTTTGAACGGCGCCCGGGGAGCAGTGTGGCCAACGGTAATTGTTAACATGTAATCTCTTTGCGCCTATACTACAGGATATACGGTAGTCTAGGTTGCTCTCTTGAGGCTGTGTAACGCATGCGCAGTGAGTCTGTGTGAGACCTGGAGCATGAGGTCCACTGTTCGTTAATGGCTCTGTATTGGTGTTATGTACGTTGATGGAATAAATCAAGTTAACAGAAGATAAACGTCGTGTTTATTTGTAGTAGACTAACATTGGTAGCAGAGGATGGTTAGCAGAAGATGGCTACTGCTAACTACAAAGTTCCACCGAAGTTCGACGAATCCCGACCATACGAGTGTTGGAAAAATGAAATCGCCATTTGGCAGCTGGTTACTGAACTTGATAAGAAGAAACAAGCCCTCGCCGTTGTCCTGGGGCTGGAAGGAAGGGCAAGGGACATCGCCATGGAAATACCCGCTGTGGATTTGAACAACGACAATGGTATGGACACACTGCTAGCAAAACTAGATGGCATGTTTCTCAAAGAAGAGAGAGACCGCGCATACGATGCTTACTCTTTTTTTGACTGTATCAAAAAGGAGAGCTCCGTGTCCATGGCGGACTATGTGATTGACTTTGAACAGCGATACAACCGAATGAAAAAGTACGACATGACTCTTCCTGACGCCGTGCTAGCTTTTAAACTTTTGGACACGGCTTGTCTAGACCAGAAAAATAGACAAATGGCGCTGACTGCGTGTACAGATTTAACGTTTGCTGCAATGAAGTCCGCGCTGAAGAGGATCTTTGGGGGGAGAGTGCAAGGCGGCACATCAAACGGAATACATGTTAACGATGAAGCGTTATTCACAGAGCAACGCTCACAAGGAAGATTCAGACGTCCAACAACGCAGCAGTTTGGACAAGTTGGACAACAAAGGCAACAGTCACAGGGTACCAATCCACTGGATAGGTTCGGTAAGAGATCAAAATGTGCTATATGTCAGAGCACGTTCCATTGGGCTAAAGACTGTCCTCACAAGAGTAGCGAACAAGTAAAGCTAACTGAAGATCGAACAAAGGTAGAGGAATGTGACATTACACTGTTTACTAAAGCCTCACTGTCTGAATCAGAGGTATTCCTAACTGAGTCTTTAGGGACGGCTATCATTGACACTGCATGTACCCGCACAGTGTGTGGAGAAAAATGGTTGGACAGCTTTGTCGCTGATCTCAGTCAAAGTCAAGTGAACCAGATTGTGAAAAGTGAAACTCCAAGCTCCAGACCATTCCGTTTTGGAGATGGAAATATAGTGCATTCCTCCAGAATACTGCACCTGCCTGCCAAAATAGGACAGACAAAATGTCGAGTGGAAACTGAAGTAGTCAAAGCTGATATCCCACTACTTCTGAGTAAGACTTCACTGAAAAGGGCAGGAACCATCTTGGACATGGAGAATGATAGAGCTGTGATGTTTAAACAGAATATCCCTCTTGAACTCACCAGTTCAGGACACTACTGTATAGATATCAGAGACAAGGACACAGGATTGAATCAAATTGAAATGAAAGATGAGGTCCTTACAGTCACAGAAGACAGCCAGAATGAAGATGAGGTCCTTACAGTCACAGAAAATATGACCTCAAATGAGAAACACAAAGCTCTCCTGAAACTACACAAACAGTTTGGTCACGCCTCCGCAGAAAGACTACAGCGACTCCTCCGCAGTTCGGGAAATAAAGACAAAGATTGTGACACTATTTTACAACAAATAGTACAGGAATGTGACATATGCCAGAGATACAGCAAGACCAAGCCGAAGCCTGCTGTGGGCTTGCCTCTGGCTTCAGAGTACAATGAAACGGTGGCAGTGGACCTGCACGAGTTGGAACCAAGTTTATGGTACCTCCACATCATTGACCAATTTACACGTTTCAGCGCTGGAAGCATTGTGAAAACAAAGAACTCCTCTGTGATGGTGAACTCTTTCCTTCATACATGGATCAGTGTCCACGGCCCACCACGGAGAATTTACAGTGACAATGGAGGAGAATTCAACAATGCAGAGTTCCGTGACATGGCAGAGAACTTTAACATTGAGACAAAAACCACGGCTGGATACAGCCCCTGGAGCAATGGGCTACTGGAGAGACACAATCATACCCTCACCAACATCATCCAGAAGGTCAGACGGGAAAATGGATGTGACTGGCAAACCGCCCTAGACTGGGCTCTCATGGCTAAGAACAGTATGCTCAATTTGCACGGCTACAGTCCTCATCAACTGGTGTTTGGCCAGAACCCCAACCTTCCTTCTGTACTGGTTGATAAACCACCTGCGCTAGAAGGTACCACTATGAGTGCTAGAGTAGGAGAGCACATTTCAGCCTTGCATGCCTCTAGAAAAGCATTTACTGAAGCAGAGTGCTCAGAAAGGATAAGACGAGCACTACGTAAGCAGCTCAGACCCACAGATGAGAAATATGAGATGGGTGACAAGGTGTATTACAAACGAGCTGAATGCACTGAGTGGAAAGGACCAGGGATAGTTATTGGTCAGGATGGGGCTGTTGTTTTTGTGAGGCATGGTGGTTGTCTAGTGAGAGTGCATCACTCTAGGCTTTCCAAGGTGAACACAAAGGTTAATGAAGAGCAAATGGTACAAAATGATGCTGACACAGAAGCAGGAAGTGAGCAAGGTATAAACAATGCAACTGGTAGTTTAGACAGTGAGCAAAATACAGAGAATGAACAACAATTCGGTGACAGGGAAGCCAATACAAGTGAAGCGATCGATCCTCCAAATACTTTGAGTAGTGTAACACAAACTGAAATGGCGCATAGGCCTAATGCCCATAATAATCCTGCCCCTTCTGCAGGTGTGAGTTTAAAAACAGGACAGACTGTAACATATATGAACAGAGGTGACAATACTCTACTTAAAGCAAGAGTCTTAGGGAGATCAGGCAAGGCTACGGGGAAATATAAAACCTGGTATAACATGCAACATCTAGAGAATGATGGTAGTGATGGGCAAAAGGAATCAATTGATATCTCACAGGTTGATAATCTCAACATTGAAACAGAAGACAGAGAAGCTGATGTACTTGTAACCAAAGACATCTCATTTGATGCAGCTAAACAGGAAGAAATAAAGAACTGGCACAATAATAATGTATATGAGGAAGTTGAAGATGCAGGGCAGAAATGCATTTCCACCAGATGGGTTTGTAGTCTTAAGGACACTCCCAAGGGTATAGTGCCTAAAGCCCGACTGGTTGCCAGAGGTTTTGAAGAGCTGAATATTCAAGATTTACCGAAAGATTCCCCTACATGTGCCACAGATTCACTTAGACTTATGTTATCAGTGATATGTCAAAACCAGTGGGAAGTCCATTCTATGGACATCAAATCTCCATTCTTGCAAGGTATGGAGCTATCCAGGGATATTTATATCCGCCCCCCTCTAGAGGCAGGATGTCAACATGTTGTATGGAAACTAAAGAAATGTGTATATGGTCTTGCAGATGCATCACTATATTGGTACAAGAAAGTGAAGGAAATCATGCTGAGTACTGGTGGTAGAGTGTCACAGGTGGATCCGGCAGTCTTTTACTGGTTGGATGAGCAATGTAAGGTCACTGGGGTGCTTGCGTGTCATGTAGATGATTTTCTTTGGGCAGGCTCATCAAACTTTTCATCCAATGTGATCCCCCAACTGCAGTCTGCATTCAAGGTTGGGCGTGAGGAGCATGAAAAGTTCTCCTATGTAGGAATGGATTTGGTAACTGTTAACGGTGAAGTTCAGGTACATCAACAAAGTTACATCGAGAACCTGGAGCCTATTCCCATACAAGCAAGTCGGGCCACACAGAGAAATGAACCCCTCAACGAAACTGAGAGAGAGCAGTTATGATCAAAAATAGGACAGATCCTATGGGTTGCTAAACAGACAAGACCTGATGTAATGTTTGATTCATGTTGTTTGGCTTCTAATATAAAAGGGGCAACAGTACAGTCTGTTCATGATGCTAATAAGATCATCCGTAAACTAAAGTCTGAAAAGGTGACACTCAGATTTCAACATCTGGGAAACAGTGATGCTTTGAACTTGATAGTTTTCAGTGATGCTTCATTTGGAAACCTCCCAGACGGAGGTACACAGGGAGGTACTTTTATAACACTTATGGGAGAAAGAGGGAAGTTTTCCCCCCTCTGTTGGCATTCAAAGAAAATCAGACGAGTGGTTCGCAGTACCCTTGCAGGGGAAACTCTTGCCATGTCAGATGGGGTAGACAATGCAATTTTTCTAGCCACACTATTTTCTGAGCTCACTACTGGAAATGCTGGACTGAATGCACCCCCTGTACTCTGTGTGACTGATAACCACTCTCTGTTCGATGTGCTCAAGTCCACAAAACAAGTCACAGAGAAGAGACTCAGGTTGGAAATCAGTAGCATTAAGGAGCTCATACAGAGCAAGAGGATCAAGCAGGTGCGTTGGTCAGACACAAAATCTCAGCTCGCTGACTGTCTCACAAAAAAAGGAGCTTCGGCTCTTGTGCTCTTAAAAGCACTCAGTGAAGGACAATGGGATCTGGGTTAAAGTGTCTGTTGAAATGGAACATTGAAAACACCTTTGTTTATGTATTTGTTTCTTAAATGTTTCCCTAATTTATGTTGACTACTCAGGGAATTTAAACATTTGTTAATATACTGTTGACCACAGCATATTACTAGACCGACTGGAAAACTGGGTGGGACTTTCGGAAACAGTTCTAAATTGGTTTAAATCCTACTTAAAGGATAGAAACAACTTTGTTTCTATAGGTAAATACACATCTGAGTTGACAAATATGACATGTGGGGTTCCTCAAGGCTCCATCTTGGGGCCTCTTCTCTTTAACATCTACATGCTACCACTGGCTCAGATAATGAAGAACAACAAAATAAGTTACCATAGCTATGCAGATGACACACAAATTTACGTAACAATTTCACCAGGAGACTATGCTCCAATTCAAACACTGAGTAAGTGCATTGAACAAATCAATGACTGGATGTGTCAGAACTTTCTCCAATTAAACAAAGATAAAACTGAGGTAATGGTCTTTGGAGCCAAGGCAGAACGTTTAAAAGTTAGCGCTGAGCTTCAGTCTGCAATGTTCAAACCAACAGATAAAGCCAGGAATCTAGGTGTAGTCATGGACTCTGATCTGAGTTTCAACAGTCACATTAAAACAGTTACTAAATCAGCCTACTATCACCTAAAGAATATATCTAGGATTAAAAGACTAATGTCACAGCAGGATTTGGAAAAACTTGTCCATGCCTTTATCTTCAGTAGACTCGACTACTGCAATGGTGTCTTCACAGGTCTCACTAAAAAATCTATTAGAAAGCTGCAGCTGATTCAGAACGCCGCTGCTCGAGTCCTCACTAACACTAAGAAAGTGGACCACATCACTCCTGTTCTGAAGTCTTTACACTGGCTTCCTGTGTGTCAAAGAATAGATTTCAAAATATTGATGCTGGTTTATAAAGCACTGAATGGTTTAGGCCCAAAATACATTACTGACCTCCTGCTAAACTATGAACCATCCAGATCTCTCAGGTCTTCAGGGACTGGTCAGCTTTCTGTCCCCAGAGTCAGAACTAAACATGGTAAAGCAGCGTTCAGTTATTATGCTCCAAATATCTGGAACAAACTCCCAGAAACCTGCAGGTCCGCTGCAACTCTTACTACTTTTAAATCCAGGCTGAAGACTTTTCTTTTTGTCGCTGCTTTTAATTGAACTTTTCATATCTTAAACTGCACTGTAACTTTTATCCATGTACTTTTTCTAAACGTAATTAAACTCCATGACATTTATGAGAGGGACTGCTCGAAAGCAGAGATATTTGGAATATCTGGCATCGACGGATGAAAAATAGTGTTTTGGTAACACGGAGTGTTTTGGTAACACTTTAAAGACTTTGTTATGGAAGCAAAGCAGGGGAGGGGGTGTGTACAGCCTCCTGAGGGTCCGATTGTGGATGTCATGCGAGCAAAATATGGTGAAGAAAGTCTGTCTAAATTAAATCATATTTTAGACTGCACTGTAACTTTTATCCATGTATTTTTCCTTAATGTTTATTTTATTAGCACTGTAACTTTTATCCATGTACTTTTTCTTGTAATGTTTAATTGAACTATTCATATTTTAGACTGCACTGTAACTTTTATCCAGGTATTTTTCCTTAATGTTTATTTTATTAGCTTTTCTTTTTTAATGCTTAATGTCTTTCATTTCTTTTTTGTAAAGCACTTTGAATTACCCTGCGTCGAAAAGTGCTATATAAATAAACTTGCCTTGCCTTAAGTCACTGTATGATTGTTTTATGATTCATGCAATGTAAAGTTATTTTTGTTTAGTGTATTTCTTTAAAAAGATAGAATGAGATTGTTAACATGTAATCTCTTTGCGCCTATACTACAGGATATACGGTAGTCTAGGTTGCTCTCTTGAGGCTGTGTAACGCATGCGCAGTGAGTCTGTGTGAGACCTGGAGCATGAGGTCCACTGTTCGTTAATGGCTCTGTATTGGTGTTATGTACGTTGATGGAATAAATCAAGTTAACAGAAGATAAACGTCGTGTTTATTTGTAGTAGACTAACAGTAATGGCCAACCTTCAAAGCCTTTATGTGACAACTTATTGGATTTTAGCATCTTTAAAAGGATTTTTTACATAGGAGAGAAGAATGCATCTGATGCACTTGCGTCTAGACGGGGGACAAACGGCAGAGACACCTGAGAGATCTCTACTGAGTGCATTCATTAGTTAACTACTGTCACTGGACGCCTCACCTTCTCTATACACTTGCGTAACTTGTTGGTGCTGCGCAGCCACCAGCCCACGCCCATGGAGCGCAGCTCCGGCCAGGTGAGCTCTCCCTTCTGTAGAGCAGGCAGCATGTTCAGCAGCTCCTCCTCAGCCTCGGAGTGGAAGGCCCAGGCATAATGACATGTCGACAGGCCTGAAGAGAGAAGGGAAAAAATTAAAGAATGGAAAAGGGAGAAGATTCTGTATTTCATAGGTAGAGTATCAACACTGTTTAGTGAGTAAAAGCAGATGTGCAGTATATATTAAAAGCAGTGAGTTGCATCATCCAGCTGCAATGTTGTGCAAGGGGCCATTGAGAATTGACATCGTAGTGTACAGCGATGAAGTGCCTCTTGTTCACCTTTTTTGCTTAGACATTTACTGTCAAAGATCTACAATGGAGACATCAGTAACCTCTTATGCCTAGCTTTAGAGTTCTTTATAGAAATACCTCTATGATACCTAGGTGGACAATGAATATATATCCAAAAGTAGTATGCCGGGAGACAAATCTTCAGGCTGCTACCTTGAAACTAAAATTAAGTCTTGCAAAATCGTACAAGGGGAAAATATGATGGACATTTTAGACAATATTTGCCAATTTTGAGCAACATAAATATAGTTCTTGTTGGATTAGAACATGTATATATTCTATTTGCCCTGTACAATGAGTTGAATGTAGTGTGCATCAGCTATAAAACGCCCCCAATGAAAGCTATTTGAAACCCACTTCCCCACGTTACCTTGCCGTAGCAGCTGTGCCCGGTGTGCTGGAGGCAGCGAGGTAGAGAGGAAGGTGTGGAGTCTGACGGCGAGCAGGAACTTCAGACCGCACTCATCCAGCGTCTCACCACCTGGTCAATCAGACAGACAGCTCTTATTACAACCTCTAAACATGATGTTGTGAAGCACTTATCTTCTGCAGGTCTATCTATTTCAAGAGGCCTTATTTGTTGTGTCATTTTCCTGAAGTACCTTTACTCTTGCCTTGGCTGTCCTTGAGGTCTGTGCTTGTGGTGGCGATGGTGTCGGCCAGCGCCATGAGAGACATCTGCTCCATACGGGTCAGTCCGGGCAAACTGGAATGCAGGAGGTGACTGGACAGAACCTGAGCATGCTCTGGACCAAAGAATGTCGGACTGTACTGCGAAAGGTCAATAACCTACAGATAGGAAATAAGACAGGACAGTCTGTAAAATGATTGGAATTGCATTTTTTATTTGTTTCATAAAATAGAGCGGGACAGGAAATAAGGATAAAACAGAGAATATGTTATGGCTGAAACTCAAAACTAATTTATTGAATATACAAGCTTTTCTAAATGTGTAAATCTTTTGGCAATATCTAGAGACCTAGCCATCACAAGGATAGATTTTGTATGCATTAGCTAGGGCTGTCGTGGGCCTTTAAGGCAGCAGTAGGTAAAAAATGAAACTTGACATGCGCAATTATGCATATCTATGCTTTTAAACCCAAGTACCAAAAGAGCCAAAAATGTTGCTGTCCACTCTCATTTTTAAAAATATCTTTAACCAAGCATAAGTCAACAGAAACGGACCTTGTTTCCCGTTTCCTCTTGATCATCTTCCAGAGGGTCCAGGTCCACGATGCTGGGCGCTTGAAAGAGCTCATCATAGACATCAGCGTGACTAGAACCGTGCCCACTGTCTCCACTCACACTGCCCACTTTATCTGTAGGTGGACACAAGACGGAGACACATTACACAAGATATGCATTTCATAAGAGTAGATTGTCATAAAATAGCAAAGAGCAGGACTCTCACCAAAGAGTGGGATATTATTCTCAGTCTCTTACACTTTGAGGATAATTATTATTATTATTATTAAACCACAAGTTGAACCCTCACCAGGTTTTGGTGACGTGTCCTCATCATCGGCTGCCAGAAGGGCGTAGAGAGGCAGCGGAGGGATGGAGCTTATCTCTGTGTAGTCAGGGGGGGAGTTCTCTGCTTTGCTGAACATTTTGGAGTCTCTGGCCGTGCTGCCTCCGGCGCTGATGGTTCGAGAGCGCAGGCGTTTCTCAGGGTTGGTCGTACTGTCTTTAAGAGCCACAATTTCTCCAGCAATGCATTTCACCAGATGGGACAGGATGGCTTTGGCACGGTGAACCTTAGACAGACGGATGATGTGACAATATATATTTAAAATTATAAGTCACAACAAAGGGTGAAAATCTGAATTTTTCATTATTTTGTAAAATGTTTAAGTTTGCGTTATTTCTGCTTCACACCTTATGAAATGTAATAAACTGAGCCGAGTGATTTTATGGAAGGAAATCATCACAAGAAAAGATAAGACATTAGTTAAGTAATTTCTTTAACGTACCCTCCCGAGATCCATGAGCTCCAGCAGCTGTACAGGGTGGTACTGGGGCAGAGTGGGAAAGAGTTGGTGAGCTGCTTCAAAAAGCCCAGAATCTTCCTTCTCCAGCGGCAGGTCGTAAGCTGTTCTCTTCCCACTGAGTTTCTGAGCAAGACTCATCATGGATCTCGTCAGGGCCCTTTTTGGAGGGGCCAGTGTAGACATGGGGGCCCCAAAGCTGAGCCCCTCCTCCTGGCTCTGTCTGACGGCAGAGATGATGGAGGAGACGCTGCTGCTCATGTCTGTGTCCTGGGCAACGCTGGCTTTGAGTGGGGCCGGGGGCTGCCACTGGGAGTAGACGTGCATCTCACAGTCCATGCCTACTACCAAAATGCCATCTCTCACCCAGGAGAGGGACACAGGAATGGGTAAGGAGCCTTCCACAGAGGAGACCAGATTGACTGAGCGCAGTAGAACCAGACGGGACGAGCTCAGGTCTCTACTGGCCTCTGATGACAAACCCAGTTCTGGAGGTTTCCCAGAGAGACGGCCGTACATATAAATCTTCGTGCCGATACCAACAGTGAGGACATGTGACCCGTCTTCTTGCGAGACCCAGTCCAAATGAACCAGGCTCGCACTACTAGAGGCAGGACAGTACTGGTTAGGTATAGGACAGTCCATGGCACTTGGGATATTGGCACTCTCTGTGCTGTCCAGGACTATGGTCTGCTCTAGAATCCACTGTGAGCCACCAGTGGACTCACACTGAAAGATGCTGATGTGGACCTGGACCAATGGCTCATTGGTGTTTGCTTGGTTGGGGCTGGGGGTGAGATTTGGGCTATGCTGTACAGTCACAGTTGGGGTCATGTGGGTGTTGATACTGTTTATAAAAGGGGAGCAGGCCAGAGTAGGAGGACAAGTCAAAAGTCCCTGAGAGTTCAGGTAAGGTGTTGAGTTGAGAGGGGAGTTTGGTGTCTGCCTGTAGGCGACAGCAATCCGTCCCGAGTGGCAGCAGCTCACCTCTATGGGATGACCTTGCACACTCACTGCGCTGCTGTTAGGAAGCATTCCCTCCACCAGCAGAGGCCACTCTTCCCACTGGTACACCAGGTTGTCCATACTTGAAGGCTCCATGACTGTACACCTCCAGAAACGCACCTTTCCATCTGAACAGGAAGTAGCGAGCAGGTAAGGCAGACGATCAGCTGGCAGAGAGCATGATGCGCTCAGGTGACCTGCAAAGAAGAACATTGTTATTCTGCATGAAGTTTTAATTACAGAATGTAATTTGCTTTCAGACTATAACTTCTGTGAAGTTTTTCAGTTTCAAAAAGGTTTAGTTAGGCTATAGGCTGTGCAGATAGCAACATTAAAAACAGTTTATAAACTGTCTAAATGTATATAGGACTGAGGCGATTGCATGGTTAGAAAAAGCCTGTGTATTGGATATTTTGTGGGCTTTCTCGACAGATTTGAAAATCATCATTCATGTGAACTTTAAAAGAAAATAATCCAAGTCCTGTATAAATTGCTGAAAAATATCCCCATGTTTGTCAGTATGAAAAATATTTAATAGTTACAAAAACAGAAAAAACATCTTTCTGGATCAATAGCTCTTTCTTAGTCAGAATATCAATATGTTTGCGAGAAGGTTATTCAGGTCAATGTGTACAATCACTTTCTAACTAAAGGCCAATTTCTTTAGAAATGAAGTTCCCCTGGCAACAACAAATGTGCACCTTACTCAATAATGGTGTCTGTAAATGCCTAAAAAAGCTGCTAAGTGTCCACATCTGTGCTCAGCTATTATACTGGCTTACTGCATCTTGTTTTATTCATTACAAATGATCACAATACTGCAACTACTATAATTAATAATCACTGTCATACTTAAAAAGCCTTGTGTTGTGCTCAGGGTCTGTGTGCTCGAAACTGCATGTCACTACAAGGTGCTGTTCACAGACTTTTGTATTACGTGCACGAGTGCGTGTCCTCATTGTCCCTCACCTGCTGAAGGTGTCACACTGATGGCCTCCACCCCTTCTGGCAGAGCCATCTCTTGGCTGTAGAGCCTGTGTGTTGTGAGGCTGAGGCGACAGGCACTCTGCAGATTTGAAGTGCAGGGTTTACTCTTCTGAGGTACTGGAGAACCGAACGTGTCAAAGCTAAACGTAGAGCTGTTCATATCAGAAGCTGAGCTGGAATCGTTCTTCGTCGAGGTCTCTTCTGTGGGGAAAAGGAATTAATCGATTCACTTTACTTTTTGACATTAGTCATTCTTTTCATTTGAATATAAATATATATTGTAGGATGTTCATAAACTATTACAAATGATGCCTGGTCAGTCCAAAAATAACACAATTCAAAACTTCACATTAGTGGGACACTGCTTAATAATGTACAATATCAATTTGTCAGGCTTCCCGTTCTTTGAGAAAAACGGTTGTTTAGCCCGTCTTACTTATTTGACAATGATAAGAACATTTTCCCATACCCTGTAGAGTATTTTGTTTAAAGTACCCACCCGTGGTGATGGGTCGGGCAGCGAGATGGAGATGCCACATGTGGAGGAGCGAGCGACCTGTCGGGGTCAATTCGACCACAACAAGGAAGAAACGTGCAGAGAAGGCTGTATCGCTTGAGGCTGCAGGGGAAACACAGAGAATATGAATGAACAGTGCCACTGTGAATATGTTTGAAGGTGGTGCAAATACTAAACCTTTATGATAGACATTTTTAAGTGGAAAAACACTATTCTGTCTGTACCAGTGTGAGGGGAATCAGGAGTTTCCTGTGTGTCCTCCGTTCTCTCACTGCCGAGGATCAGATCCTCCTCAAACACATGAAGAAGCTGGGTCTGCTTCCCCTGCTGTAAAGAATAACAGTAGATATTATTAAGCTACAATGTACAGGCAAACTGACACTCAGCTGTGTTAGCGTTACACACACACACACACGGAAAACTGCCTACTAACCAGTTTATCATGGTTGACCTTTCACGGAGATTCAGAAGTCTACTGGAGACTGTTTTATCCTACCAATGGTCTTTATTAAAGTATAGCTTTTACATATATTAGAGTTAATATGTTCTGTATGTCAGAGGGGAAGTTTCCATTAATATCCTTTTAATGAAGATGTTTACAGTCTCTTTACTGTAAGACAGATCAGAGTGAGAGAAAGGTAAGGTTCTTTAATTAGACTCCACTTTTCTTTATGTATACTCACAAAGTCCGTAATGGCATCCAGCTCTATAATACACCCTGGTTTTGCTGTGGATTGCTGACTGATGATGTTGAACACCTCCCCGACATATTTCTAAAGAGAAACACATATTAACATTGACACATCATTAGGGCATGTTCAAATAGGGAGCCAAATGAGAAAAATCATTCAAATTAATAATGAGAAGAAAGGTTTCCATCAACATTGCTGTGCTTGATAACAAGTTAATGGTAATAGCCAGAGCAAGCTGTTTATATGTTATGCAAAAAGAAACAAATATAAAACGACTAAATAAATACATCATAAAAAAAGAAAATAATCAACCATTACTTCTTAGGGCTTAAACTCTGCTGTATTGGGTTAGAAGTATTTTCATCTCATTTCTCACATTATTAAATGATCCTGTGTAACGATTAACTCAAGTCGGCAAACATTAACACTTCTTAGACAAGACTGCAAATTAGCTTTATTTTATTACCTCACTTTAAAAAGGTCCTAGGGGAAATACTGATTTGCTGAACATACGCTGCAGAGACTTGTTTGAGGACTTACTGATATCTCAGGATTGGAGAGCTCACTCAGGAGTTTCTTAGCTTCGATAACAGCCTGATACAGCCGGAGTGAGTGGCCGTCACTCGCCACGAAGCAGGCGCTGGGAGAGTTACAGTACACACCTAAAGAGAGTAAGACAGTGTTTTCAACAAATAACCAAAAAATTAAATATAGAACAATTAGGTACAGTTCATTTAACAAAGAAGCAAATATTGTATATATCAAAGACTGTTGTTCTAAAGTTTTAAAGACTATATCCAATCCAGCAACAATGTTTTTAGTGGGATATTATTTGAAATGTAAAAGCCTTCATGGATTTCATTGACTTGTTTTCAAAAGGAGCCTTTTATTTATGCACAAATGAGGGTACACAAACTGATCTGAACAAATGATATATTTATGGATTTAATGTCCCAAAGCATATTTCAGCAAAAGACAATTCCCTTTGTAGTAAGAAACAAAAACAACTTGGTAAACAAAAGAACAAATCTCAAAAAGATACCCGTGTCTATTCATAGGCTGACTGCCAAGTACTTTATCATATGTTGCTTTAACAATCTCCAGACAATACATTATATTTTCTCACCTAAACAGCTGCTGGGGATGAACGTGGGCAGCCAGGCTACATTAGCAAACGCTGATGCGTGGAGAGAATTGATCCGAGCAAGCTCAGACACCCCGCCTGACAGAGACAGCGGGCCAACGGGGTCTACTCTCCATAATATAAGCTCGCTGTAGATGGCATTTGGATCCTGGGAAACTACACCCAGGGATGACTTGCTGGGCCGTGACCCTCGGGGCAGAGACGCAGGGTGAGAGAAACCAGAGGAGTAGGTGTCGGGGGGAGCCAGGATGCTGTCTGCCTCGGGCGTCCTCAAGGCGTTGTGGTGCGAGGTGGTGAGGAGGAGAGGGAGCAAAGAGTGACAGGCCAGGTCGTTGAGGTGGAAGCGGTGGCCACAGTACCGTGACTTGTGAGAGACGCTGAGCACAGTGGAGAAAGCAGAGTCCTCGGCAAAGCTGACTGCCCACTGGTTCAGGGAGCCGTCAGAGTGTTTGGAGATCATGAGGACGTTTGGGGTGAAGATGCTCAGTCGAAGACTACTGCTGGGTGCAGTTTTTCCTTGGCCTCTGTAGCTTATTAGAGCCGATTTGGTTTGAGGCAATGTGCTCCCGGGTGGTCGCTGTCTGTCATGTTGGATAGCCAGATCTACGTTTTTGTTGCAGGCGTACATAACCACACTGTGGCTCAAGGAGATGGCATCACCTGTAGGGAACGCCACAGGGATACGGGACACAAAGGAAACCTGAGAGAGAAAGGAGACAAGATAGCATCTAATTTAGAGTAAATTAAACATAAGGCTCCGGGGTTAATGATAGGAATGGCTCAGTCAATCAACTTATTATATTAGAGCTTAAAGAAGCATTCAATATGAGCTTAAGGTCCTGTGTGACTGTGATAATGACCCAGATGGCACTGAAGCTACAGAACTCATTTAACTAACTAACACATTCAGAACAGAAGCTGAGTGACAACTGTCTTTCAAAAATGAATTCAGTCACTAAGACAGTGATGGAGACTTGAGGGAAACAGCCTTCTTCGTTTTCTCTTCAGATGTGACTTAAATAATAGCGTTTTATCTAACTCGAGCAGCCAGGCCTAATCAAATGGAATGTCAATGAAACCAGGGATTCATTTAGCTGCCTCGCCTGACTCCCTCGGTGCCTTGTCACGAGGAACTCATTATTTCACCACTAATAGAAATGCATCCTGGGACTTTTGAATGATATAAAGTAGCACATCATTAGAATACGTCTCCTCAGTTGAAGGAGAAACCATTAAAAGAAAAAATCACAGATGTCAAAATGATTCACAGCCTTATTGAGAAGATAAATTAATTATTTCCCCAAGAAGCGCTTCAATTGTGAATACAACCACGAGTGACCAAGAGAAGGTCTGCTCAGAGTTTATTCAATGACTTTATAATAGTTTCCAATTGAAATCTTTAAAGTGTGACCATTCAAAGTAGGAAAAAGAGTGTGTTTATTTGGATCTAAAATCGGTTAAAGGTGAGGCACTATGTTCTTAAAACCATAAGTTAAACCACATCAGCAGTGAACGTACCTGAGCTTGTCTGAACATGCCTGGCTGGTATTCATCCAACCAGTCCACATGCCAGACCAACAGAGAGCCGTCCATGGGATGGATACTGAACAACATGTCCGCCCCTTTGTTCCACTCCTCCAGCAGCACGTTCACCTGGTGCTTCACCGCTGCCAGGGGGAGCTCCACAGCCTCAGGTTCCTGGGAGTCGACTGGCCTGCTTCCATTATCTTCATCACAGTTCTCCTCATCCTCAGGCTCTGGAAGAGATACAAATCATAATGTAAATCCTGAAAATTCAGTTGAGAAGACTATAGGCCATATCAAATGTAAATGTATTGGTTGTCTGCATTAGCCATGGGAAGCAGAGCAGGTAATGGATTGGTTATCGGCATCAGCTTAAACAAATCATATTGTCGATCTCATGTCGAGCATAAAACTGTAGTGTTATTACATTTTCATTTGCACACCCCTTCAAACAAATGTTTGATCCTTATATTCTGTACCTTCGTTGGAGCATTCGTTCTGTTGCTCCAGGCTGCCTTGGAGCTGCTGTAGGAAGACCTCCATAGCTAAAGTGAAATGAAGCTCCTTGTTGTTGAGCCAGTGGACAGTAAAAGGGCCTCCAGGTTCTTCATCATCGGCGGCACTCAGAGAGGAGATGGAGGGCAGCAGAGGAATGTCTGTGATAAAGAGGTTACAACGTTTGGAGAAAAAAAAGCTAAGTATTACATACATTTACATTACATTAGATAAGGGGCATGCAGGCACAAATGTATATGTTGTAGCAAATTAAATGTAATGATGAGTATATCATTTGAAGTTTGGTAATATATAATTCAAGCATTCAAATCCTATTCTACAGCACTTCTCAGCCTCAAGGCACAAAGGCTTCAGGTCTAAATAAAGTGCCATGCAAAATCAGAGAGGGGGAAACACTGAGCAGCTGTAGCTGAACAGAACAACTCACTGCGATGTTAAATAAACAACCTCAGGCAATGCAACAAATTTACACCATTTCTTGCCATATGAAATAAAAAGTTGAAGCCCTCTGACCTCCAGCTGATTTTATTCAAGCAGAGTTAACCATCTATGCAGTCTCAGGGGTTTGTGAATAAATAATATGGTTCAATACTTTCTGTGGTGTCCTTTTCTTTAGGAGTACTTTCTACCATATTGTGGCTTGAAGTTCTTCACTACATTTGGAGAATTGTTGGTGTTGTGCAAGATGCTTGTAAGGAGGATTAAAAGGAAAACAATCGAGTTAAAGATAATAATGTCTGTGTGAGTCTAACCTGTAGCAGGGTTGATGCTGGCAGCGATGTGGAAGTGGCAGAGCGCGTTAGCGTGGGGCATGCTGCTGCTGCTGCTCCTCTTGTGGTTGTAGTGTCGGCTCAGGTTGTGAGGCAGGCAGCTAGTCAAAGAGGGCTGGGGGACATCCCGATGAAAGGAGGCGTGCAATGATTCTTGAAAATTTGACTGGAGAAAATGTTTTATTCAAGTTAGAAGATTAATAAACAAGTGTAATGTATTGTGACTTCTAAGAGCTGTTATGTGCTGAAAATCTGATTTGTTGACAGATATTAAATCTTTATCATATGAATGTATGCTGCCTTGCGTCCTTCAGTGTGCTTTTCCATCTTATAAAAAGGTATGTACAATCACAAAGACAATGAGATATTGCATGCATCTCCACAGAGATTTAAATGTATTGAATAACTTGAAAAGCAACAAGTGTTTTATATGGCGGGCAAAGATGGGAAACACTTCCCCCTTATCAACAAGGGCCGAACAATTAATCCAAATTGCATTCTCCATTTTGAAAAGGACATATTTGTCAAAAGTGAAATATGGGCCGAAATCTTAAATTCTGTATGAAGTACATGCTGATGAGTACAACGTTTTAAAAAAAAAAAATCATTTAATTTGATTATTGGAAGATGAGATTGTGGTGAAATCCCCACATCACTGCGTCCTGTGGGGACTCGCAAACAAACAAACAAATCGCCTCGCTCCTCTTCATAGATTTTGCATGAAATCCCCACTGAGGCAAAACACTAAAATTGTTCTCGTCTGCATCTATTCAGTTTTTGGGAGAGTTACTTCGTACTACTGCCTGGTTATCTGGCTCAGTCTGTGATTTTAATGAATAATTCCAGACATGTACCCTTACAGACTCTCCTCGAGGCACAGTGGAGACATTTACATACCAATTTTACTTTAATCTAATGTGCCGTGAACTCTGTTTTTGCAAGTGAGACCCATAGAGTTTAATCACCATATCAAAATGGGTGCCAGTTTTGTGTGTGTGTGTGTGTGTGTGTGAGTCCTAGCTAGGCTTACAGCAACATTCTAGGTCACTTAAAGCAGAAAACACCACCAGAACAGATGTGAGTTAGCAGTAGCTGAATGAAAAAAAACGCTCAAAAATGTTTTTCAAGTGCTTGGATTACAGAAACGGCCAATATCTTTCACTGATGCTTGTCTGAAGCCGCACAAAGCATTAAAAGCATATTCATGTCAGATAGCAAATTCCCTTCAAACTCCACGAGCCTCTTCATCATTTTTTTCTATTTTCTTACCAAGTCTGGCTTATTAGTAAGAGCTAAATAGGGCAAAGCATGTTTGCCTTTTATTTTCTCACTTTTAGTAAAATGATGTTGATATTCTCAATATAAAACTGCTTCAGATTCTTTTTGTCTCTAATACTTTGTCCACTGCATTTATGCCAATAAGGGTGGACAAAATATTATGAACAGCATTCAGTATAAAACAATTCAATTATGCTGCAAACTACAGCCTCAAAAAAGACCATATACTTAAATGTAAACTTCTGTCAAAATTGAAAGTAGAATTGCTTGACTGCTCTATTAGACTGCATTTGTTTTAGCTAGTTGTTTCAAACAATGATGGTAAGAGTTTTGTTTGTATTAACTGTAACTTACTCCCTGTGCCATTTTTCCTTGAGACTTCCCATTGCAGGCGTTTTTCCAAGAAGGGCCAGCAGATCTTGGTGTGTCATTGTGTTGGCCAGAAGTGTGGTTGCTGTGGTAACCTGAGAGGAGGCTGTCACCCGGCAACAGCGTCTCTGCCCAGAGCCGACACACGCTGTCCTTACAGCAGGTGAGCAGAACAGTACACACTGCACCTCTGGTAGGAGAGAGAAGGGAAGGGGAAGGGGTAAAGGAAGGATAATGGAAAAGGGTTTAGAAGAGGGGATTGAACCTGTCAGAAATAACTTTTATAAACAAATGCTTATTGCTGTACTCGATAGCAGGTCAAAGAAGAAGCACCATTAGAGCGATAAGTAAGGTCAAAAAGTGAAGAGTGGTAGAAAGGAGTAGTAATGACACTGGTGACACAAATGTGATTACATCTAATCCCTTCTGATGACAGACATGTTACACTTGTTTATTTGAAAAGGCAAAAGTTAAGTCAATTAAAACAAAACAGACAAGCTGCCCAAGATAGAATTATAGAAACGGTTTTATTATTGCAACCAATGACAGGCCTTTAACCCAGCGGTACAATCCGGATCACCACTTCTGTACTTCCTGAAGCCTAATAGCACAAACAAGCTTACTGGAAAGTCCGCATGGTCATTACAGTCTTACTGTCTGTGGTCATTCTCTGAGAAATGGTAGAGTAAGAATAATCTCTTTATAGTCATTTCCAAAGTAATAGTGCTGCATGCTAAACCTGCTGTGAACTGTGTCGCATAATAATTTGACAAGAGAACATTTACAGGTCACATAAGATTAGCAGTGCTGTAACAAAGAGTAATGTGAGACTTTAATACAGCACTGTGGGTGACCTACTTTAAAATGTTCTAACTTGTGCTTTTTTAGTAGTGTTCAGTTGTGAAAGCTTAGGTACAGATAAACTAGTTGAGATAAATGGCAAGTATGTAGGAAAGTAAATGTAGTAGAGCACCATATAACAAATAAACAAACAATAAATATAGGCAACAACATGCATAATTATCAATCCAAAGCGAGACAAAGTCCAGTTGGAATAATCGAGGGTCCATACCGTGGCATGTACTTGCTGGTCTTCCTCCAGGAGAAGCCAGTTACAGAGCGGGGATGGGCCAGGTAGACAAAGGAGAAGGCCAGCTTTGCCTGGAAACTGTCACTGGGCTCTGGAGGTGTGAAGCGTCTGGAAACACCCAACTTCCACTTACCGGTGCTGTACCAGACCTTTACCAGGCAGTCATCCTGAAGAGGAGAGGGAAACAGGGCAATTATTGATACCATGTTGTTGAGTGTGCCATTAGAAGTTAAAGCTATTAGGTTGAAAACTTAAAAATAAAACCCCTGTAAAGGCAGTACTGGTTAGTTAACGAATCAATATGAAAAGAGAGTGCAAATATGACTTGGACACAATAGCATCCTAATCGAAATATCACTATAATACTGCTTTTCTGTAATGTGTAGGATATTAAAGAACTCACGAAAGCTTGACTTACCTGTCCAGCAGTAGCAAAGAATTCCCCATCAGGAGAGAACTTCATTAAACTCACTGGAGAGGCTGTCCTACAGACAAAAAACAAAAACACAGTATTATCAATATTAAATATTATCTAAATCGTGTTGAATACACTAAAACTATTT
This sequence comes from Pseudochaenichthys georgianus, assembly GCF_902827115.2. Lineage (NCBI taxonomy): Eukaryota > Metazoa > Chordata > Actinopteri > Perciformes > Channichthyidae > Pseudochaenichthys > Pseudochaenichthys georgianus. The sequence continues at coordinate 23,107,660 of NC_047511.1, read as the reverse complement.
GAAATGCATTCAATTACAAAACAAGTACATCTAAGGTTAGATGTATTAGTGTATTGGAGTATTAAATAATACCACAAAACAAATCAATTTTTTTTGTACTAAGCACATACATAGGGGGAAACACCTTTTTTTATTTCCTTAGAAAAAAGGAAGCATAGCCTCTTTAAGGAGATAGGCGGCATCATGTTCAGAGTTTGTTCTTACTTGCTCTCCCAGATGCACCTCCAGGCTGAAAGAAAGTCTCCTATGGTCATCTCTTTCTGCCTTCCTCCTTCTTCAGCTTCATCGTTCACTTCATCTATATGAGACCACAACTGGAGGCTACTAGAGCCTGTTAGGAGGGTGCTGCCTGGAAACACAAAAACACGTTCACTGTGAGGACTGACATGCTCCATCATATCATTCATACAAAAAGGCATATATAGCAAGAAGGTTTGACATACCAACACTTATTTGAGGGAGTATAATATTCAGTATGTTCCTGTTAAAGTACCTGTGGGGTGCCAGGCCAGGTTCCGTACCATAGACTTCAACACAAATTGACCAGTCTTCTGCCACTGGCAGTTCAACTTCTGTACACAAAGAATAAGACAATGTTAAACGTTATGATTGTTTAACGTTTGGTAGATTATAAAACATGTTATTTTGTCCCTTATATCAGTAGCAAAAGTGCATACACCAACAGTGAAGCTGCTCTCATGTGAGCAACATGTGATCAGACCACATGGACAGCAGCTGTACCACCAGGAAACCTTCTGCCATAAAAGAGGAACTGGCTTCTTTAGGATATGTAAAAGATTTCCATTCTTCATGACTATATTTTGACTTCTCTAAGAACAGAAGGCGGTTTAACAATGATGTAGCAAACATAGGACTCCTGCACTAACTGTAGAACATGAACAAAGAACAAAAGGGCTGCAGAACTTCTTGAAATATTTCTGTGAGGATGGTTCTTTGAAATATGTTTTTCCCTGGTGATTTCCGTTGGGTTTGAAGGAACAATATACTGCTTTATTTGAAATAAAGTGTTGTCTGAAAGAAAAAGGTCTCTTTTTCAGGAGAATGTGATTGCATGCATGACTTGATTGGGACTGAAAGATAATGCAGGCTACTCACAGGCAGCGATGTGTCCTTCTGATCTGGGGGCTGAACGGGCTCAAAGACACACACGATGCTTCCATAGGAAGCTGCAATCTATCAGAAGAATAAATAAAAGGAAACATGTTATATTTTAAGACATGCGTTTCTGATACAGAATGAACGATTTCACTGAATACACATTTTTCAAAATCAAATAATACTACACTTTATACATTACCAATACTATTATTCTTGTAAATTACAATCTGAAAAGCTTAAAACATTTAAAAAATGTATCTCATTGGAAGATTTTAACTGCATGTTTACGTAAAAGTAAAACAATTTAAATACTATGAAGATTTGGTCAGTAAATAATGAGTGCACATTCTTATTCAAGATCCTAATTAGGAAGACTAACTAAAGAACATTAGCTTGACAGTGACATGCCTCAATAGTAAATATGTATAGTACCTGGAAAACAAACCAAAAATGCCTCGAGGACATAACTACCTAGTGTTAAGTCAACATCTTGTTTAACAAAAGCACACCTCACATTCATGCACTACTCAAGGTCTTTCCATGGAAGCAACCGTCGACTGTTCGACTGAATGGCTGACATTTCTGTTGCAGTGGGCATAATAAGGTCGGGCCATGCCTCTATTGAGGTAAATAATGTGCTGGATGTCACAGAATGAGGACTGTGAAGGAGTGAGACACTCACACGGGTAAATGTGCATGTCTTAATTGACACAGGCACACACAAACAAGCCATCACACACACAAAGTAGTCTCATAGAGACAGACAATGGCTCATGGCATAATGATACAGAAGGTAATTATCTATTTCTTCAGGATACGTTACAATCCAATTTCAGTGGAGAAAAACAGTCAACATGGCTCTGCAATTGAGCAGCAAAAAGAAAAAAAATTCTAAAAAATAAAGTCACCTTTATTTGGTCACAACTACGCTTTTGTATGATTCATTTAATTTCAAACCTTTATTTATACAGATAAATCCCATTGAGATCATTGATCTCTTTTTCAAGGTTGACCTGCTCAAGTAGTTCCACATGAAACATAAAAACATAAATAGAACAACAAAAGGACATCAGACCGCATCATTTACATAATTATCCACATAAACAGGTACCAATAGCTTCCGATTGAGTAGCATCCAACCGAGCTTTAAAAACATTTAGTGGCACCAGATTGTTCAGTTTCCATTTAATTTGCAGACTATTCCAAGACAGAGGAGCTGCGCATCTAAAAGCTATCTTCCCTAAGACAGTCCTAGCAGTTGGCACATTTAATAAAACCACAGCATTCGATCTCAGGCAGTAGCCACTTACAATTCTCCGTGAGATCAGGGAGCAGATATAAGATGGAAGTTTCCCTAACATGGCTTTGTATATAAAAATGTACCAGTGACTGAGCCTCCGTACAGTTAGCGAAGGCAAACCAGCCCTTGCATACAGGGTACAGTGATGGGTTAATGCTTTACAGTTTGTCACAAATCTTAGTGCACTGTGATACGCAGCATCTAACTTGACCAGGCAATGGGCAGGTGCATTCATATACATCAAATCACCATAGTCCAGCACAGGTAAAAAGGTCACAGTGACTAGCCTTTTCCTGGCCTCAAGCGAGAAACAGGACTTGTTTCTGAAAAAGAAACCTAGCCTAACCCATGAAGTTTAAAAGTGAGACAATCATCAAGCCAGGTACCAAGATATTTGTAACAGGCAACCACTTCAAGTTTTATTCCTTGCGTAGTTACAATATCTAAAACAGGCTCTGGTGTCTTTTTAGCTTTAGAAAACAGCATTACCTTGGTTTTCTCAACATTTAAAAGAAGCGTTAGCTCAGAGAGCTGAGTCTGAATAATGTTAAAAACAGCCTGTAATTTAACACCAGCCTCCTTAATGGAGGGACCTGCACAGTACATCACGGTATCATCCGCATACAAATGTAAAGTAGCTTCATTCACATTTTCACCTAAACTGTTGATGTAGAATAAAAGTAGACCTAAAACAGAACCTTGGGGAACACCATTTGCAATGTTCAACCACTCAGAAGACAGCCCATCAAAATGAACACATTGGGACCTTTCAGAGAGGTAGTTTACAAACCACCCCACTGCATGGCTGGACATGCCTATACTGGCTAGCCTCTGCTTTAAAATGTGATGATCGACAGTGTCAAACGCTTTTGAAAGGTCAATAAATAGAGCTGCACAACTCTGCTTATTATCTAAAATACTCGCCACATCATTCACCACTTTCATTGTGGCAGTGATAGTGCTGTGTTGCTTTCTGAAGCCTGACTGATGTTTAGACAGGATGTCATTTGTACATAAAAACACCTTTACCTATTCACTCACTAAGCGTTCAAGAACCTTAGCCAGAACTGACAACTTAGAGATTGGCCTATAGTTATTTAATAAGGTGGCCTCCCCTCCTTTTAGCAAAGGCAGGACATACGCTGACTTCCACAATTTTGGAATTGTGTTAGTGCTGAGGGAGAGGTTAAAAAGAGTAGTGAGAGGTGGAGCAATACAATCTGCAGCTATCTTTAAAAAGAAAGGTTCTACGTTGTCCGGGCCAGCCGGTTTCTTAGGATCTAACTTGGTTAAAGCTTCACGAACAACAATAATATATGTATTGACTAATTTGTCAAATGTATGCAGATATAGTAATCCTGGAATGCTCCAAATGTTATTCATCACAGCATTGTTACTAAGTAGCTAGAAGGAATCATAAAATATGTGACTGTAAGCAGCCTTCCTGTAAAGCAGGAAGGCTTGCTTTGTCATGTTTGAGAAGTATGGTGCTTATGAGTTATTATGCTTTTGGACATAATTTCCTCTTTGGTACAATTTCTACTGATATCAAAACAATACAAGCTAGATGTTTTAGCCCACCCATTCACGATTCAGAGCTGAGCTTTTAATGCTTTGCAGTTTGATGTACTTGACTTACTAGGAGATTTTCTTTGGATGGACAAATCAGATACATATTATTCCTCTGACCCTGTGAACTGTGCTTGCATAAAACAATCCCCTATTGTGTGGTCATTAAAGCAAACGGAAGAACAAAAACATTTCATCCCGACTGATTCACAATTTTGTTGAATCAGGTATGCCATTAAAGGCGGGGTAGGTAAGTTTGAGAAACCGGCTCGAGATACAATTTGTTATATTCCATGGAATGCTCTTAACATCCCGATAGCAATGAATATCTTAAGTGCTTTGACAAAAAATCCATAAAAAAAAATGTCATCTGTGGAAGCCGTAGTACTGTAAAAAGCACGACCAATCATTTGAGCCGGCCCGGCTAAAATAACTGGATGGCCTACCTGCCTGTCAGCCTTCCATCTGTGCACAAACTTATCTCGTGCCCTCATTGGTCATGTGCGCGTTCGTGTGTGTTGGAGGAGGGGCTCTATAAGGAAGTGGCAGATTTGTTCCGGCTGTGTATTTTCAAATTCTAGCGCACTCAAGCTGGTTTCTCCAAAATTACCTACCCCACCTTTAAGAGTTAGGTATAAATAATTGTATATTATTATATCACACACATTCTTCACTGTTTGTACATGGTTGCCATCTTAATAGAGCTTTATATTCCATTAATCCACAACACAATATTGACCTCCAAAAACATTACTTAAAACTGAAATGTTTGTGCTGAACAAATATGATCTGGTATTTGGAACATCCTGGTTTGCACTGCAGCCTGAGAACCCCCCATGACAGAACTCCTCTCCATTCTGCTTACCTGTCCACCCTGCAGTGAGCACTCCACACAGCCGACCTGGATGTTGCCATGTTTGGCCCCCGGGATGATCTGCAGACGCTCAAAGTCACTGCCCAAAATCACCACGTCACAACCTGACGCATAAGCCTATCAAGAGACAAGAGGACAGCAGGAAGGGGAAAGAGATGTTAGGTCACTTCAACTACACTTGTTTTAGAGCCAGTGTCCCTAAGAATAAGATTAGAATGCAATGCCCTAATTCTGTGACTCTCAGAGGGAGATTTTCACATGAGCTGTGACTCACGGTGACTCCTTCACAAGAGGACAGGTGAACAGAAATAGTTCTCCTATTGATTCACTCTCTGAATAGCATTGCAGTAGTATCTCATAGAGTTTAGAGAGCAAGGAGGTAATGTCCTTCCTTTGTATTCCAGACAGAGCCCTAAAACCTTCAGTAAACAAAGACTTCCTGCAATTTTAAACAAATATTGGTAAAAAAAAGTAAGGCTTAAGCTAACACAGGCCTGTCAACAAACAAACAACAAAACATCTTGCAACTTGCCAAATGCCTTGGTCTAAAGTGTTTATATATATTATGTGTTTATAAAGGGTGGACATTTTTTTGTTCACCTGCGGAATGGCTAATGATTATTATATTGGGATTTTCTTGGTTACTTAGTCATGCAAATCCACTAGTATCCGAATACACACACAGAAATACAATTTTCTGGTTATTGTTTTTAGGCTGTCATCTACTTGAGGGTTTAGGCTTACTTTTTAAAAAAAAATGTATTCATGGCAAACGGATCACAACTTTTGTTTTATTCTTAGTCAATAGGGCAACACTACCCTTAGCAAAGCCGTTTTGCTAGCAGGGATTTTTTATTTTTAGAAATACTGTACTTTTGTTCGGCCTACTACATTTATATTTAAAACAACTCAATGAACAGAACTCTGATAGTTCTGCCACATCCTCAGCATTTGAGCTCCGAAATGTCTGGAAGGGAAATATTTCCAGAGCTTGAAATATCTTACCGTGAATGGCACATGGTTGACATTGCCAACAGAGAAACAATTGTCTCCAGGGTTGACAGCCCCAGTGAGGACCTGATGGAGATTCATGACTCTTGTTTATAATCCCCTTGTGTTCCTTCCTCCTCTTTCCCTTTTCACAACACCCTCCCACTCCAGGTGAGGTTCATGGGAAACCATGGAAAGGATGTGTTCATTTTCGTCTGTATCCAGAGAATTCCCGTCTCTATAGGTCTGCTGAAAAATTAAAGAGAGATGTAAACAGATAATGGTTTGCTTCAGTTAAGATAAAGCATATAGCATAATTCATGACAACAAAATGATTTGTCATATAATCTCAGGGGGCATGGTTTCTTTAAGCAGTGTGTCATCAGTTTGTAAATGTTTTATATTATCATAAATGTAAATTTGTATTACAAGTTAAACAAAGGTACTAAGGTTGAGTTGACCAACACAGGTTTGACAGAATTTCATTTCTGTATGCTGGCAACAAAGCTCATAGACACAAAGAGGCCATTATTAAAAGGGTGCAAGAAAGGTGTCACCAAACTAAGTGGGTCACCACTGTGCAGACTTTTACACACCTAGCTGCAACTCTGCAAGGCATATTACTGCCCTGTGTTTTACAACAGTGTTTGTTCAACAATCTTTGCTTTAGGCAGAGACAGGAATAACGAAAAAGTAACATGAAATTAATTAATCCAAATGACGCCTCCTCAAGCTTTACTGAATATATATCTCACTGTTGGGGTGTAAACTACATAAATGAATATAATTTCAACTTTACATGATAAAATAATATATTTCCCAAGTACCAAGTTAGAAATACTTACATTTCAAAGTTGTATCTGTACCATTATCACAAAGAACAGTAATTTAAGGCTTTTTTTATACCTGCAGAAAATGTTAGTGAGCCTGTGCTGTGGCGACTCACGTGATACGGATAAACACGGCAGCACATTAAACAGAGCAAATGACACCACATCTGACCAACACCGTGATCCGTATTGATAAAACATATACTTGGTTAAGTGTCTCGATGATTTTAAGCAAACATTTCATACATTGGACCTCCTTTTTAAGTCGTCGATTCATGACGCTAACTTAGCTGTCAAGTTAAGCTAGCCATCTGCAGTTAATAACATAAACACCGTAACATGAGCAGTGTTAGAGACAGAAATGCACTACTTACTTTGAGAAGTTACTTTATAACAGCTACTGGCGATATCACGTATCTCTTCCAGCTGCTGTTGTTGATAAAAGTGGCTCTCCAACGTTAAATGTTACATATTCGGTCCCCTCGGTTAGCTAGCGTTAGCGCGTACGTTTTTAGCTCCCGAGCTAGAAAGCTAGCTGTAGGTCACCTAACGCACACATTCAGTGCCTGACATTTCCTGCGAGCCAAGACAATAAGCTTTTAAATTACTTCTCAAAATGATAACCGTAAGAAGGAGCAAACCTCTCCCCAAGGTTAGCAAATAAAACGTTTCCAAGGAAGTAGCTTTTCCTTATGTTGAAGATGTGTCATGACTGTTTCACTGCAATGCATTGTGGTCTTTGTAGTTGCATTTTCACCAAAAGCAGCGCGAGATCTGCAAACCTATGGAGCTAATTTCCTGCCATAACTCCACAAACAAACTAAAAACAAATGCCTCATGATTCACTAACAAAGTTTGTTAGTGAATGGCAGGAAATTAGCTCCATACAAAGCATTCACCTGCTTCAGTACAAATAAATTACGTAGGCCTAATAAAGGTTACCATTTGTTTTCGTTGTTGTTATTTTGGTCCTATATTATGACCTTTAAAGATTGTGATGTTAGTGAACAGCTTCTCTGTTCGGGCGTTATTGGAATTTGTTTAAACTATTTGAATGAACACATTGCTCAAATCATCCAATTTGCTCAAACTCAATTGGCTATTTGAAATGTGAGTATTTTTCATCTGTTCAGACAATGGTTAAGATGTTACAAACATGTCTATATTTGGGAAATAGTTTTTCTAAACAAATGTCCTTGTTCATTGAGGAAAACAGGCCAGACATTACATAACGTGTATTTTCATAAGAAAGTATTTCATAAATCGAAAATAAATGAAGAATATAGATTAAGTATCAGCTATAATAAGAAGGTAATTTTGGACATGGAACACATCATTTACGTTAATGAAACAAACACAACATAAACCTATTCACAGGTGTCAAGATGAGCCACCAGCATCTGTTAACTAAGAAAACTCAGATCTGCATACATTTATTTTAAATAGTTTGAAGCCCCAACTTTGGTAAGAGCGATGTAAACGGACACACCCACAGGCACAGCATCACCACAAGCATATGAGAAGTCTTAAATCTAAGTATTGTATAGCAATTTGTCAACTAGTTCAGGGTAAACTAAGCAACAACATCACATTTTATATCTGAAATCATGCTATGTAACACACTGTTGATTATAAACAGGTTGTAGAATTTCGGATTTATTGCATGGACTGTATTTATAAAGTTTTATTGTCATGGCATGAGATGAGGGACAGAGGTGTTGTGGGGGGTCAGTGGACGTCTTGCAGTTGGCTGAATGACCACAGGGTGTCCTTCTTGCTCAATACACTGTACTCCAGTTCACATTGACGTAATGAATTATGTCAATGAATTATGATTTTTTTTTCTGTATTTGTTTGTATTATATCTAAACACATGTGTCTTCTTAAATACAAGTATGTGCATGAAATTATTTCACACAATTACTATTTTTGGTTGAAAATAACAATGACTATTATCAGGTTGACTAAAGGTGGTCTAAGACCTGCAAATATGGTAAAGCTAATTTAAATATGACATTTACCAAACACAGAATAAACATAGCACAAAGTATAATAATGTATGTGTTTCACAATATTTAGCCTGCAGCTTGATTCTTAGTTTCTTCTTGTTTGCATTGTCCACCCAAAAGTCACTGTAATGGGCAAAACACTGTTGAATGTGGAAATGAATGAGGATGGGGGGAAGGGGCTTAGTGGCTTCAAACTCAATTAAAGCATGTTGAGATAAATGGGACTGACGGTCTTCATAAATAAATAAAATGGCTGACATGATGGTGACATTAGGGAAGGTTGTGACATTCATCGTCATGGCAGTTGGATAGTGGTGATGATAAAACGGTTGTTTTCATAGTCAGGAAGTAGGTCACAGCATTATTAAAGATTTATTAGAAATTGTTAATGCTTTTCAGATTTTACACACATATATGACCACTGTATTACCACAGGTTATATGTATTTGTACTGGATGTAAATACTGATCATTGACAATATAAACATTCTTGCACACTGGATTGTGCACACACCTACAAATAACCACACACACACACACACACACACACACACACACACACACACACACACACACACACACACACACACACACACACACACACACACACACACACACACACACACACACCACACACACACACACCACACACACACACACACACACACACACACACACACACACACACACACACACACACACACACACATCCATTCAATGTGGCATCTGCTATAATGGGGTTAATGTATGATATTACTTAATAATACAAAACATTATAATATATGATATGATAATTACATTTTAGTTTTATTCATTTCTTATTTAATAGTTTCTCATTATTATTATTTTTATAGCTCATTTTTGATTTTATTAATCTGTGTGAATCTGTGCTGTCCTGTTTTTCACTCTCACCCTGTTGCTGTTTGAACTACTGAATTTCCCCAGGGGATTAATAAAGGTCCATCTTATCTTATCTTAATGTATAAGTTGATTTACTTCAATCTACTGTACTGTGTAAAAACACCCCAACAATATTACAAGAAATATACTGCATAAAGCAAACTATATACTTTATTTGATCTAAAATATTGATGTTTCTACAACACCCATTGTGTATTTTGTGAATGAAGCGCCATCTCATGGTTAAATCCTGTAATTGAACAAATGGGGAAATTGGGCAACGCCCTCTAGCAATTTGGCAACACCCCCAGCCACTGGCATCCGCTGGGCTTTTGACTGGGACACACCCATGTGAGTCTGATCTGCAGTGCTACATCTGTACCATGTATACATCACTTCAGGGGACATTACATTGACTTTCATGCATTTCCTGGAGACTTATCCTAACCTTAACCATAACCAACACATGCCTAACCCTAACCCTTACCCTTAACCTTACCCTAACCCTAACCACGTCTTCACCCTAAAATTAATGATTCCCCTCATGGGGACCTCCATTTTGTCCCCATAAGGGAGGCGAGTCCCCACACGTGACTATGTAAACAGATGCCACACACACACACACACACACACACACACACACACACACACACACACACACACACACACACACACACACACACACACACACACACACACACACACACACACACACACACACACACACACACACACACACACACACACACACACACACACACAATCCATATATAACCACCTCAGTTAGTTTCCACCAGTGGATTTGACTTTGAGCAACATTCAAAGAGAAAATAAAAGAGAATTATTTCATTGACAAACTCTTGTCCTCTGTGTAAAGGATATTGCTGTTCAGTGTGATGTTGAATCCTCAGAGTATCTGTTAGAGTCCTTTGCCAGCAACATATTCTTTTTGTAGACATCCAACAAGAAAAAAGAAAAATATATAATGGTCTACAAACTGAAACGAGTCTATTAACATTGTAGGTTTGGGTTAGAACACTCCTTTGTCAAAACATATAAATGATACACAGGCTGATACTGAATTGCCGAATTTTGTATAATGTTGTGTTTATAAAGAGTTGCCAGTTGTGTGCATGCATTCTCAGCCTCAGCTTTTTTTCCAGTCTGGGGGCAGAAAGCTAAAAGTTAGAGGAGGTCCTACAAATATAATCTCTGCGCACTTCCCAAACAACATTTGGCAGCAGCACTACAAGAGATTACAATCCTACCAGACTGTTAAAATTGTAAAATATAAAACTAGTCCAGTGCGGTTATTTATTAACACAGTCCATGTTATGGTTGTTAGTTAATGCTCTTCATCTTAGCTTCTATCCCAATAATTTAGCAACTAACATAGATACATATTTATGCTATCTGCTGTCAACTGACAGTAACATCAATGATCTTTCCCACGCTTCATTGCATTCCTACTACATGTATTGCATTTGATGACACTCGGAAAATATACTATCCCAATTAAATCCTCTCAAATGCAATCTGGTCTTTATTTCTTTTAATTCCAATTGTCGTTGTACAATTGATGTCTATAGTGTTAAATTCTTCATTAAGTGTATTGCAGATGCTTGTATTATATTTTCTGAGATACTCATCTATTCTTGTACATGCATCTGTTATCTTCCTTTATCTCTTAAAAAGGTAGAATGGGGGGGCAGTAAACTATTTGCTCTCTATATTCACAAGCTTCCTGATTTTGGTGCAAAATTGTTGTATTTTTAACTAATTAGGGGGGATAACAAATGTTAAGGATACAAATAGAAAGGGCAGTTTCTTTGCATTATGTTTAAAATGTAAACATGAGACACAAGAGGGCAGTATTGATACATATTTAAACAAAGTAATCTTGGGTGGTGATGTCCTAACTCTCAAGGCGCTGCAATTTAACCTCAAGACCAAACACACCCTTGACTGCTACACATTCCTGTTGTTATATGTTAAGTAAGCACATTGCTAGTACTGAATACAAGCTGGTAAAAATAACCTAAACCACTGGCCTTCTCAGTTTTAACAATGATGTTAACTTTATTTTCAAATTACACATACATCTTTATGATAAAGTTTGTTTCTCGCTCCAGATAATATGAACCGAGCCCCAGCTGCTTTGGAAGGTTGATATAGTCCTTTCTAATGCATAATCCATGAGCTTTTATTTTTCCCTTGAAATGTGAGTTGTCTCTTTGAAGTGTTTTGTGGTATTATTATACCGTGGTTTGACGAGTAATAATGTTGATGTCTTGTATGAGCTGTAATTACTGGATCTAGAGGTAGGAGGGCAATGCCAAAATGGGCTTGAAGTTTCAGTGTGGCCTTGCTTTGAAGTTTTGTGGGTGGGTGAATGGGGGAGCAGAGTGAAGCTAAAGGCAGCTTTTCCACAGGAGAAAATACCCACAAGTTGCTGAACTTTGTCTGACAGACAGGAACGTTAGCAACTAACCATAATGAAGCTTAATGGCAAATAAAACAACTGTTCTTTTGAAGGGTCTCCCCATTTAACATTTGGCTTTTGTAATCACAAAATGAAAAGGTAATTATGAGTATCCTTTAAACACTCATGAAATTATTAGCTTTCATTGTGGTTTTTTTGTGTGTAAAAGTGAACTTGGGATAGAAGTATAATGGGCATTGTTTGCACTCAGTAAACCAAACCAGCTGCACGGCGTAATAGTGTTTCTGTGAGTACACTCTGGCAGACTTTCTGTTTTTGGTATCTACCGACTTCTCCTCATCTGCACGATGATTTCAACACTGGCCTACATTTCTGTGTAATGCAGTGACCTGAGTAAATGTCTCTTTGGCTGTGAATGTTGTTGAGTCAACTTGGAGGTGTGTTTCTGTCTGTGTGTTTTTGACTGTCAGCATGTGTGAAGGCCTGCGTACATTGGCATGTGAATCCATCCAAAGTGAATATGTGTGTGTCACTGCACAAGGTGTGCATGAGGGTATCTTGTGTGTTTGTGTTGCTCTTGAGCCTCATCCTGCAGAGGTGACTGTGAACGATGGGAACAGACATTACGGTCGGAGGAAGAGGGGTGAGCAGGCAGGCGGCAGGATATCCCATCACATTAGGGCTGCTGCTGCGCCCACTTCCTTCATCCCTTCCCAGGCAGAGGTCAGCAGAGGTCAAGCAGGCTCCTCCCTCTGTCATTATCCTTCCATCACCTGCCGTCCTCTGTCTGTGATGACAACAGAACTTTCTCCAGTCTCTTCAACCTTTACTCCTGGAAGCAGCTTTAGCTCTTTATGATCGCCCACCCCTTTTCTTTTTCTTCTTGTCTGCCTTTATGATTTTCACTTTTTGTTTCCTCTCCATCTGTTCGCCAGTTCTCTTTCCTTTCACAGCCATTTATTTGTCTCTTTTTGCTCTTTTGATATACATCACTCTAAATGTCCCTCTGTCATTTTCTCTCACATATTCAGAAACTCCAGGGTCCCTCTTTCTGTTCACAGATCTTTTGTTGAGTCTGCAGCTGATCTCTAAAATGCAACAGGGATACTAAACACCCGCTGCTGCTTTCACATACAAACTGGAAACTGAAACACATTTTTGTCAGAGGAGGATCTCTGGTGAGTTTATAGCAATGGGAAAGAGGGCTAGCTGTGTGTTGTGAGCCTAGGAGGGAAGCCTAATGTGTGTCAAAAATGCAGCTCAAATCTGGGGCAAGTGGTAATGAAATATAGATGTTATGTCATCATGAATATTACATGATAGACAACAGTGTTGTGTTAGAATAATGTATGGGTATTGACTGAACTCAGCAACAGAGGTGATCATTTGATGTCTTTATATTCTCAGCAAACTTCATTTAGTTAACGTTTTAGACAGCAGTTCAATATTCTAGCATAATTGTTTAATACTTTAACAAAAGCTGTATTAGTAAGTATCTCACTCAAAATGGGAAATTGGTGATTTGGACAACGTTGTTTTATGGAGCAGATCTCTCGTTGTTTTGAGCAAATATATGGTTCACTCATTTTGCCTAGATACGTTTTGACTTCATCAGAAGCTTTGCATCATTCTTTGTCTGGCTGCTTCCATCTATCTGTGGGAGCTAGCTTAATGAGGAGACAGGAATATCTTTCCATGTTTTAAACACAGATCACAAAGAAGAAGTCCAGAAGCCATGTCTCTCAAACAACACACATCTGATAAAAAATCTGATTGAAGGTACAGACACTAGATACAAAAGTATTACTGCAGAAATAGTTTCTGTCTACTGTCATATTAAACTAGACTCAGATATAAGTGCTGTCCATTTCCAGAACAAGTGAAGAGGGTTTAAGGTTTTTGATTAAGTTTGTGTCACTTTCACTTAAATCATCCATTATTTAGGTGGCATATTTGAGAAGAAAAATCACTCGTTGAGCTCACATCAAGAATCACGTCGTGATTATTGTTTAAACACCAAACTGCCGATGTTTTTAACCTCATCAAATGGTCTGTTAGTAGTAAAATATGCATTCTTGCGTTCAATGTCTACGACAGATTGTTGAGCTATGGCTGTTGCATATACCTGTAATGGGTCTGCTTGGGCCATTATCCTCGATGATATCTGGTTATTATGCCTGTCTGATTAGCCTCTGTCAACCCTCACCCACGGTGACCTACATTCACTTTCATCTCACCCATCAATCATTTAGCAATTCAAAGCAAAGGTCTGTCTGTTCAGGAATGCAGAGGGCTTGATCATAATAACATTAATTATATAACGACAGCAGAAAAAAGTGCCCAATATTATTTATCTACAGGTGCTGTCATTGAACTGCTGTGGATTAAAGAAAATATAAGACATATAAGAGATTACTTCAAGGTCGCCTTCAACGAATGGAGTTAGCTAGCTGTCTACAAGGCTTGCATGCAATACTTTTTAAGGTCAAAGGTCAATTTGTTTAAATGATTGTACCTCCTGTAAAATGGACGCTCGTCCATTCAACCCCAAACAGCCACAGATAAACAATGTGTAGAGATGTTGCATCAAAAACAACCTCTGAAAACTCCAAAGAATAAAATATTAGGTAGAAATTAGTAATGAAATAAGAGGCTGAGATATATGAGACGTACACAGATGGAAACGTAGATTGCAAGTGAGAAGGAAAGACAGAGAAAACGTCCTGGACTGAAAAATAGATGAGCACTATGGGTGTGTAAGCAGAGGCTGGATTACTTATTCAGTAGGAACTGTGTGTAGTGTACAAGTCATTAAATCATCTATACCATATGTAGCCCGCCCAGGTGAACTTAAGGCTGGAACTCAGGGAGAGAATTGAAACACCTGGGTAAAATCTGGATCTGGATCTGGATCAACCAGCTGAGATGAAGATGGGAATAATAATATGCAATGACAGGGGAACATCTGCTTCCACTTTGTATGCCATTGTAGTTTTCTCAAGGTACCGTGCTCTGCAGCATCATTTCCTCATAAAATCAATTCCATTCAACACCTGATATGCATTCGCAGATGCAACAAGGTAAGGAAGGTACACTGTGTTTCAATGGTGTTTACACAAATAGTGTGCTTTCTCATGCAGCCAGGGTAAGGAGATAGGGCTCACCATAATGGTCTCTGCAAGAAATGTGTTACCATACATCAAGAATACACATGTTGTTGCATTGGCTTATTCCTAATGTATATATACCATCAAAATCATGCAACATAATACCAATCTTTTTAAATTAATGTTAACTCTGCTTCTACTTTTATTTTTCAATTAAAGCCGGTACGGGTAAACGAGTATTTCCCTAAGTTGTGTCTTAACTAACATACCCTGAAAAAGGGATGCAACATTTTGGAAGAGATCAGATTTATGTGAATATATGGATGAAGCTGAACTCAGGAGTATGTCAGAGCAAGGACTGGTCTGCCCTGTACTCTCCACAGTTGGTCTGTCTCGGGACTGTGACTGGCCTGGTTGAATGTGAGAACAGTGCCTTCAGGAGCAGAGCCAAGAACAAATCCTGAACAGTATACGATACCATTTAAAATTATATATGACATCAACAGTTTGATGACATACAGACAGTTTGTTTTTAAACAGGGTATTATTTACCTAATTGAAACAAACAATTAGAAAAATAAGGGAAGGTGTTCTGGGCCGGACTAAAGGGGTCAACTAAAACAGTACCAGCTTATCTAAAAATAAAACCAAATTGGACAAACTGTCGAATTGTCTATTAGTGTAAATATTATAGCAACTAAGTAAAACCAAAGCAACAACAAAATAATCTTAAGATTGTACCATGTGCCCCTAAAATTTGCTGCACTTGGTACATTCTGATAAGCCACTTCCTGTATATAAGTGCTCTGATTCCAGTGGCAAAACTTTTGCACCAGCCTGACAAGATATCCATCCAGTAACACCTGCGACGAGCAGCAGCACCATCAGCACTAGTAACTCAAAGAAATATAAATCAGAACAACTTCCAGCTCATTTATGTACAGTCAATCTGTACAGTGTGACTATAAATAGTGATGGCAAGATTAAGCTTCACCAAGCGTTGAAGCTTTTTAGCTAATTGTTTAGCGAAATGATTAATTTATCAAGTCTTAATGTGCACACAAAAGCAGCTGTTGGTCAAAGCCTGTAAACCAGACAGACATATCTTTGTAATCTCATTCTCAGCAATGTTCTCTTGATAAAGGATAAAGGCTGCTGTGTTTTGTACCAGTACAGATTTGGGAGTAATGACTGTCAACAATGACTCAACATCAATACTGAACAGAAGATGAATAATTATGTGCATGACAATTAGAAACCCATGTACTTCTATGAGTACTGTTTAATGGAAAACAAATCAGTTATATTATTTATCTGTTTGCAGATCTGTATTTGCAGTGCATACGGTCAGACTCAATGACAAGAAAATAAACTATTGTGTTAAAAAATATAGAAAAAAAGGTGTGTGGCAGGAGAGCTTCTGACATTTAAATCAGCTGTGTGACGGCATGTGCAGCCACTACCATATGGATTCAGACATTCATATTGTATGTGACCTACATGTGAGTTGAAATAAAAGAATGAATGAATCATTTTTAGTCAAAACATTCAAACACAAACCAACATTTACAAAAATGAAGGGAAAGTTAAAATGTATTTCAGTGAAATGTTTCCAACAATATCTAAAGTCCATTGAGACACGTGACAGGCTTTTTAAGACGGCTAAATAGTCTGTCAACCTTAGATTTGAATTATTTTTCACTAGAAAAATAAAGATAAATCCAGAAATGTATCAAGTTTTGTGATGACCCAGTTTTATCAAGCCGAACCCTCAGTGGTGTCCCATCTTCACATCTCCATGTGAAACTGATGCAAACAACCCCTCTCTTAAGACTTTATTAGCACTGTGACGTCCATGTGAGGTAGATGAGTGAAGGGGGACGACACAGGTTCCCATGCACAAGCACTCAGCCCCCCACCCACACATATACACTTACACACACACTTTAAAACTGACTCGCGCACACGGAGTCCCATCTGAGATTCTATAGACTATGCTCTCTAACTGTCACTCCTAGTTACAGACCTATCATGCAGAAGTGCTGACTTATTCATGGCTTTCATGCAAACATGGGTGCACAGTGGAAACTGAAGCTGGCTGGGCCGAGGCCCTGTGTGTGTGTGTGTGTGTGTGTGTGTGTGTGTGTGTGTGTGTGTGTGTGTGTGTGTGTGTGTGTGTGTGTGTGTGTGTGTGTGTGTGTGTGTGTTACAGTATTCTGCTTACTGGTAAACCCAGCCATGCTTAACATTATTTTGCCATTACAGGCCAAACACACACACACATATTCAGTATATACTTTGTATGCCTTGGGCTTACTCTGAGTCAATTTCTAATAAGGCAATTCATATATTTGGCAACATATTTAATGACACGGTGCGAATACAGCCTTTGCATGGAGTAAGGAAAGATGCATTTGATATCATCATGTTTTCATATAGCAGCACATCCAATGATAGAAGCAGAGAACATGGCCTCTGGATAATGGCACCTCTGTTGGTTTAGAGATGCCTAGATAGTCAAATTAAGCATGACGCTGTTGGTGGCCAACGTGCAGCAGTATATAGCTGCATACACTCAATGCCAGCAGGATAACTACATTTAACAAAGTAAAATAAAAATTCACGAACACCAAGGGTTGCATATATACGTTTAAATGTTCAGTGGTGAAAATAGTGATAAGCTGATGTTTTGGCTGTATGAAAGTTAGCAGCAATCAATCATCTCTGAATACAAAAAACCCTTTGCCCCCAGTAGCAGTACAGCTGAACTTGTAGAGCTTATGAAGTAAAACAAAAAACTCTGTCTAATAGAATTTCCTGGTCCTGGAAACCAATGAAAATGATGCTAGTTTGATGGTGCTAAAAAGGCTCTTCCTGTGACACTGGCTGATTCTTATTTCCTGTGATTCTTACTATTGTCTATTAATCATCATAATATAAAACCACAGCAGATAGGATCTGCGTACTTGTACTGGATATGAGTGTGTGGGTGAAGGATCTGAACAACACTGAATTCATAACTAGGGCATCTGACTGTCTTTCTCTACAAGGTTTTCTTATTACAAGCTCCACAAGGTGAATAGCACAAAATTAAGGCCTATCCTGTGACTTCACAAACAAGCTCTCACAGTTTTGGACAGAAAACCTAAGCTATACCACCATTGCAAAATCCTGGACAAACATAACCTACTCAGCTGGGAAAATCTTTTAAAACACACTTATGCATGTCTCATTTTTAAGATTAGAAACAGCAAGGCACCCCACCACTCTGCACTTTTATACAGCAGAACAATTCAAACAGCAGAACCACAAGGTCTGCCCTAAGAGGGGACTGTGTAGTCCCTCTTAGGTCCAGTTCCTTTGGTAAACTCTGTTTCTCTGTGAGGGCATCAACACTTTGGAACACAATACCGATACAGATAACAGATAAGGAATAACACCTCCTATCATACATTTAACCACTATCATAAGAACTGGCTTTTAAGCAATCAAATATGTGAACACTTTTAACTGTATTTCATCTGTTTGCATGTTTGTCTGTTCCTATTTATTGTTGTACTGCTGTTCCTATTTATTGTTGTACTGCTGTTGTCTGTTGTATTCTTTTTAATAATGTTTTTATTTCTCTAGTCTTGTTGTGGTTATTTAACATCTTGCCAAGGACAACAGTTGAAAATTAGCCTGCTGGCTAATACTTGCTCATTTACAGCAATATGGATTAATGTGCACTGTCCTTTAAATAAATAAACAAGTAAGTAAACAACTGCTATTACTGTAAACTGTGTACTCGTATGCATGTGTGTGTTAATGTGTCTGTGAGTGACACCCCTCTCCCCTGAGATAACTAATGATTATTTTTCTGCAGCTCAGTGGGCAACAGTATCTCAGTTTCTTTTTCTCTTTACTTACATCTGTACATGAAATGTACAGATATATACATAACATTACTTTGTAAGTGCAGTTTGTATTGGCTCTGTCATCAGCTGCTATATATTTTACCTTATGTTATAGTAGTTATGGTTTTGGCTTTGGTTGCTGTGATACAGTAGTCATTCCAAATTGTGGCCCATGTGCTAATGAGTGAAAACAATCTTAAATTCTTCTTTTCTGTCTTAATACTGTTTGAACTTCTGATTACTATAAGATTTGGAGTGAAGTAATAGAGTTCCCTCTATGGGACACCTGTGTACTCTTTAGCAAAATGTCAAACAGTGGACCGCTGTGGCATGCTTTTAATTTCCATTTGCTCTATTTAGTTTGTAAAATTATTTAAACTTTTGAAGACTTTCAAACTTTAAGACTGCAATGCTCATTATGTACTGTTATGTATTCATTTTACTTTCCTAAAGTAAATCACATTGACTTTGAAAATATACCTCAAACAGCATATTTGCATAGTCATTTCTCTGAAATATCTATAAAACACTTTTTTAACAAAACATTTGGATCCTGAGAAAACTTCAACATGTGAAGTAAACACATGAAGTATAGTATATGTATCTATTCATGATATGTACTTCAATGATTTCCATAGGGCAAATATCAGCTCATACATTGATTGTACAGTAGTTCGGCATATTTTTTTCTAAGAACAGTTTTTATTTTTGGGAAATTTGGTTTTTCTTTGATTACTAGCTGTTTTACTCAAATATATATTTGTTGTTTTACCTCCTAACAAGTCTGATAGGGTCTACTTTGTGTCATTTTGCATCTCAACGGAGTGTTTTAACTGTGCAGCTGTCTTATATCACAGGCTCTTCTATTGGTTAAGTAGTGTATAATGCAATTCACAGTACACAGTCCTTTTTTCTAGGTGATAATGTAGATTGTCTGGACAAAAATACAAAAACGTTTACTGAAATTATTTCTCTTTTGTAAAAAAGGTTACTTAAAATCTGAGTGCATTTTCAACAAGCTATATTCTTACTGAATTTGGCCTTCCCCCTACTGTACCTTTTCTAAAATAACCACCTAGTAGCATAACAGTGCTTCTGCTACTTTAATATAACAACTCTTATAGAAGGTGCTCAGGACTCACAGTGTACGAGTCTGGTCAATATTTTTGAAAAATCATAGTATCACTTTCAAGCTTGTGACTTTACCATAGTTCCCCTTCATCCTTCTTATCCTTATGTCTGTTTTCAGCACAATATCAATTATGCGATGACAGAAACAGCAGAATACAGTCTAAACTGCTGTCGTGCTCCCAGAAGTCACATATGGAAGAACTTAACAATCAGCAGTAGCTTAGCCACAATTTATAGATGTAACTACATGTTTATCTTTTTCACTTTACACCCTTTGAAGACAGTAAACAGGCTGCTGTGCCCATTTAAGCACTGAGAGGAGAGGTAGCAGACAGATTCAGTGATCGGCCTGCAACAGTACAAAGGAAGTTACTACTGTAAGTGGTCTCTGTTCCTCTCCCAGCTGTCTGTATGATCCACAGGTGAGCAGCAGCCATTAGGACTCTGGCAGAATTATTCGGGGAAGTTTTAACAAATGATGCTCCTCGTGTCCCAGCTGTAATACCCACAGCTCAGCCAATATAGACATATTATTGTGACAAAGATAGTGTAGACTGACTGTGGGTGGGTTATTTCTTAACAAGTATTATGTGAGTTTGTGTGTGTTTGACTGTCTCCTTATGCACATACAGTACATGTTCAATGTTAGGACTTTTAATTGCATAATTTAGGTGATCCCATATTACTGAATATTCAAGTGGGAAACAACACTCTTTCCATATCAGCATGTGTATGTATGAAACAGCATGGTTTACTGTAAGGCTCTTTTACATCACAACAGCATTGTCATAACCAATTGTGGTGAAGGTGGAAAGTAAATATTTATATTTACTGTACCTTACACATTTGTTCAACATCTACTTTATCTCAGCATTTCATTCAATGTTACTGAATACATTCACTCAAGGAAAAAACAGGTTTAACTCCAATTGTTTTTAGTATCATCCGCTCAAGATATGTTTGAGCCTCAACTAAGAAAATTAGACAACATTTCACAAAAAATCAAAGCTTAGTGAAAATGTGTACTTAGTTAAAGTTAAATTAGCTGAATGTACCGTAGGATTTTCAATGCAGGATGTACTTTACTGTAAAGCTACTGGTACTTTCACTTCTGTAAAGAACCTGTATTCTAGCTGATGTGGTGTGGCAGCTTTTCATGGACAGGAGAGGAGGTGTGAAGTGTCAGAGACACAGGAAATTGCGGCATGCTGTTACAAAGCTTTAAATGCCCTGTGTTTAAAGGTGGGTGCAGTTCCTTTAGTTAGTAGCTTCCCAGGCCAACATTAAGGCTGTCAATTATTTGTAGGAAATTCTTTTGGCCAGTAAAATGAAGAGAAGATTTCTGTCATGCTGAAAAGTAATGTTTAGATCAAGTTCCAGTGGGCTGGAGGGAAGAGAAAGGAAGGGAAGCTAAGTATGGAGTTTGGCAGCAGGTACCTGCAGAACTGCTGCTGTGTGCCTAATGTCTGTCCCGGTTGTGGAAGTGATGGTTTCTGTGTTTCTCTATTGCAACCGCCGCCTCTCCTCCACACACAGAGTCCTAATGCGCCTGGGACAACTTTAGCAAGATAAGCAGGATAAGCTCTGACACGAGCATATTTCCAGAGTTCAAACTAACTGGTGTGTATCTTGACATTATTGAGCTCGAATTATATCCTGCCCGCCTCCTACACTTAGCAACACTTCCACTTCAAAGTGTGTGAGAGCGCGAGAGAGTGAGTGAAATAGAGAGAGAGGAAGATTAAAGAGTTGGTGTGTGAAATACACAATGTTTGCTCTGTTTGTAACCTGCTTTTTGTTTGCAGCATTTGCATTGATGTTAGACGATCAACATGCTTTTTTCGCATTTGGTGTAGTATCTATAATGATTCACCTTTGTGTCATCAGTGCACAGTAGATGTGCACTCAAACACATCTCTCACACAGAATTGTAATGAACTCCAACAAGCATGCTGTACATTATAATGTCAAATGAGATGTTTTATATATGAATGCACTGCAGGCACTTAATTGCCAAATAAGTGCTTGTTTTTGCATATGCCTTTACCACACTTTACGTTGACTGTTTATGATTAAATATCTTTTTAACAAACCACATGAACCAAATCCAAATCTGCCTGAAAGAAGAGTGATTATGTTTCCTGCAGCACAGCCTTTCCTAATGGTTCAATTGCATCATTGTAAATTAGTTTTGCTTTTAAAGCAAATTAAATGATATCAGATGAGGAAATGATTGGCAGGCATGAGCACATTAGTTTACATCAAAAGACAACAGTATAGTGTTTGGCATTAGGCCTGTGGAAGCAGCACTGTACGGAGCTGTTACTGTAACAAGATGGCAATAGTGCCTGACAGGCCACTACTCAGGAACACACACGCACACACGCACGCGCACGCACGCACGCACGCACGCACGCACGCACACACACACACACACACACACACACACACACACACACACACACACACACACACACACACACACACACACACACACACACACACACACACACACACACACACAGACAAGTTGATGTTGACTTTGTTTAAGGTACGGTGTGTGCGCGTGTGTGTGTCTGTGTGTAGGAGGGAGGGAGGGAGAGAGATTGTGAGAGAGGGAGAAACATTTTCACTATGTGGAGCCCGCACCCCTGACATCAGATAGTAGCTAAGTGCAGAAGTTTAAGCAGCAACTTTCTTGTGGCTTTCAGACTGCACGTAATGACCACTTTGATAAGATCAGGTAAAAACCCATGTGTTAAAAAACCCAACAGCACAAAGCAGGTGTTTCTGTGTGCATGCACCCCTGCCAACCTGGGACCCTGGAGGGACCACCGAGGAAGAAAGAGCAGCCCAGAGCAGAGAGCAGACAAGAGAGGCTTTCAACCTGATCACATTCCGATTCGCATCATCATACAATACCTGCATCATTATTGTGTCTTTAAAATCACCATTGGCCGTTTGCATGACACAGACCAAGTGACCCAGCCTACATGTCTTCAAAACAGCACTTAATCTTATTTGAATTTCATACTAACCTCTAAACATTTGTCTTTTTTTCAATTCGTGTCGACACTATTATTAGCGCTCAGGCTTTCTCCTTCTCTAACGCACATTCTTATGAAATGCCGCTATTTAAAAATAGAAATACAGTTGTCCATTACTGGCACCCATTGACACAATACCTCCCGTTCCAGAGACGTAGCTCCTCCCTGTGTATGTGTGAGTGTGTATGTGTGTGTGGCGGGTGGGTGACAGCTGGGCTCGCAGCGCTCCGCTCCAGTCTGGTAAGAAGCTTCATCTCCAAATAGGACGACCGTCGGCTTTTGTGGAGGGGACTGAATTCTGCGCTGTAGCTAGTTCTGGGACACCCGGTTTGTTCAGTTTACGAGAGAGGAGTTTGAAATCCGAAACATTGTTTTTTCTCTCTAGTGTGGATTTCCAATGGATATTCCGATTTGAAGAGGTGTGATTTGAGAGCGGCATGTAACAAAAAGAAGCGCATGAGAAAAGTAGCGCTCGTATTGTTATTCTGACCGAGCACCGTCTGAACCGCTTTGAGAGCCATACCTCATGGATTACTAAAAGATATAGCTGTAAAAACTCCGAGGCATATCCATTCATGAGCTGAAGGTAAGATTTATTTGTTTATTTCAAACTTTTGGTGCGCGTATAGCCCGTACCAGTGCTTCTCCAGCCCCGGAGGCTTGTTTTCTGAGAAGCCAGGCTGCCGTGCGACAAGTGCACACGCTTCACATGGTTACGTATTTATAAATTTAGGGTGGTTTAGCGTATTTGTAAAGGTTTGTTAAAGTTCTGAGAATTATTGAAAGTGCCTTATTTTCTAATTAAATGAGAACTGCGATGATTTTCTTCAAGGAAAAATCCCTGTGCCGATACAGCAGACCACATGTTCGTGCGTAATCCCTTTTATGCTGTTTACCCATACGAAATAAAGAAGTGACCGTCTCAAAAAGAGCTATTGCGGATTACATTGTGTCAAAACCTCTTCACTATCATTCCGGGTAGAAGGTCAATTTACGGCAAATAAGAAATGTGCTTGTGGGAACTTGCAGGACCCAGACCGACTGTTTTCCTCTTGCCTCCGTCTGACATGCTGTTTTTCATCCTCGTTGAGTTTAAAGATTACAGCCACAAAACTTCCATCTGTAGACTGAAAATAAGAATGGAAATTTGTAGTATTTATATGTGTCTATAATGTACCCATGTTTTTTTGTGAAAACGCTTAAACAGTGAAGCGATGTGTCCGTTATTACAGTGCATGCTGGGCCATTTATTTCACATTCATGGAGATGAGAATTTGAGCAGCAATTGACATGTACAGTAGACATTTTTGCAATCACACTTTCTGTTTTCATTCTTTATATAAAACTAATCAGCGATTTAATGTTAATAATTAATTAATAAGTCATTTCACAGACACATTGTATTTGTTGGGAATTGATTCGTAGGGTGTGTTCATTACCAGGAGGCTGAGTGGTCAGTGTTACTCTGGTCCCAAAGATCAATCAAATGTTTGTAATTCTGAGGAGGAGACAAAATTACACCGGTCTCAGAAGTGGATTTGCCATTAAATGAAGTGCTGCCTGCTGCAAATAATTTTTTTAACAAGCTTAGAGAGGAGATAGAGGCCTCAAAAACCACATCCAGCAGACTGACTGCCAACACCCAGTCACTCCCAGTGGTTTCCCTCTCCTCTCCTCTCCTCTCCTCTCCTCTCCTCTCCTCTCCTCTCCTCTCCTCTCCTCTCCTCTCCTCTCCTCTCCTCTCCTCTCCTCTCCTCTCCCATTATGAAAGATCCCCCCAGAGTCACTGGGAAAGATGGAAAAAGGATTCAGCAAATCTAAATGTAGGTTATAGATTATCAAGTGTGTAAGGGTGATGATATTAATGGGGGAATCTAAGGAGTATTGAATGCTCACGGCAAAATATGCCTTTTATCAAAAGATTGTTCACACATAGTGTTTTGATTTTAGTATTGTCCTATATAAAACATTTAAAAGATTTCATGCTACCACTGAGAAGAAAGGGTGTTGTTTTTTATCCTTTTCCCCCCCTGAAATCGTTGGAAATATTTGGTACTTGTGTGTTTTTTTGATCTGCGACCTTAGGTATTTTCCCACTCATACTGTGCTGAGTGTTACACATTGACATTGAATGTGAAATAGCAAAAATGTTTCTATAACATTCGCCTTAAGGCATCCAAATGTCTTGGAGGCATTTTGCCTGAGAAGTTGCACAGGCTGTAAATCCTCCCATACTATTTCGTAAAGGCTACAACACCACAAAACAGAGTGATAATCCTGCTATTAACACAGTATACATTGACATGTTATGGTGCTGATACATGAATTACAGCATGATTACCTTTGTCACAGCAGCTTGCCTGTTCTCCTCCTGGAGAGGCAGAATAGAGCTGAACAACCAGAGTTGTTGCTTGTATTTGGAGCAATGCTCCGTGGAGCATTTGATCCGCAGATCCCCTAACAATAGCAATGGGGATGGCATTGTGTGTGACTGATGTGGATTTGTCCCACTGTACGTGTGGGGGAAAGAGAGCATGAGAGGGAGAGTTATTTACCTTTGCCAGTTAAGGGCAGATGCAGTCTGAAAACAGTAGGTTTGAATAATTGATAAATGGCTTTGCTCCTGTTCCAATGAATTGGCCCTCCATTATATGAGACCGGTCAGCTGCTGTTAAAGATTGATCTTCATTCAGACAGTGTCAATAGCCCCCATTCAATAGTGTGTGTATTTATGCATATTTTATGAAAGCCATGTTTTATTGATGCGTGTCCTTGGTGTGTGGGCTGGTGTTTTTAAAAAAACAATTAGAGGGCAAGAAAGCATAAAACCTCACTAACTCATCTTGATGTGATTTATTAATGCTTAACCTATTTCCAGATTCTACATCTTTCTTAATTGCAGTGGCAACAATGACACTATACGCTAATCAAAACAAGTCGTAGAGATAAAAAAAAAGGTAAATCATGATTGAGTATATTATGTTTTTAGCTAATTTTGTTTTAGATCAGCCTCATAAAAGAAGTGTGTATTTTGATGAAGCTGTCCATCAGAGATGTTACATGCTCACTTTTGGCTGTGCTCCTTTGGCTCTCATTTCAGATTGAGTCTGTTGTGATTCAGAAGGTAAAAAAAGAAATAATAACATATTTTAACAAGCCATAACAACTCCCACCCTGTATAGAGATTCACTTAAGCTTGTGCTGCTCCACCTCTCTTTTTTCTAATTTCCGTGACCTACTGAAGTTGAAGTCATTATTCGATAAACACTTTTAATTTTATGTAAGAAAACACACTGAATGATATTTTATAGGATGAGAGGAGATGGCACAGCTCCATCTATATTTCCATGCATCTTCTTTGTTTGTGCATATGAGAAAGCAGATATTTGACCACTACCTGCCATCCTTTGTAGTTAAGTTGGAACATATCGCTTCCTGTTTATATGAGATGATTAATGGTATTCACTATACTAAAGAGACCCAATACATCTCCCTGTGCAGTATGGTCCAGTGTGCTCTATTCACGGCATGGCCCATTGAAAATGTAATCACTCGCTAATCACTTGCTTCAGCGTGTTGCTCTAGCTCTAGTCAGTTGTTCACACACACATGCATGGATGCATGGCGTTCCACTTTCTAAGTTTCATTGTGTTGTTTGAACTGGCTGCTTTCGCCTTAACCCTTTCCTCTCCCAAGAAATGGCTCTGTAGTGCATCCATTGAAATAACCGTCTAAGTGTAAAACACTCTTCATACTCGTTACATTAGCATAATTGATTGAGCGTGTTGTCTATGCCAAAAATGCCAGCAGCATGAAGGACCAGGCCAAGGCTTTTTTCGGCCGGGTGCTGCAAGTCAGTGGTAGAATTGGCAGTGTCTTTAGTTTTTTTGGCTGTTGGTCCTTGGCAAAGCTTTGTTGTTAGAAATGAAGTCTATTAGAAAGTTATGGCTGGCCCATCTAGGGGAAGATTGCTAAGAAGCCAAACTTGACCACACACGTGCCAAATGAAAACAAAAGCAACATTTAAAATCTACTTATAACACCAGGTTTCTCTTCATGGAAATGCTATATCTGAACTAGTCAGAACATGCAACATTAACACGCACTAATACCTTTGTCAGAGCCGAGTTTGATCGTCTGTCATTACTCAAATGGGATGGAGATGAAATGCATTTGCAGGGATAATCCAAAAGCAGCAGGGCTTTGTGTGATTGCCTGGGAGATGAATGAATGACTGGCCTTGAAAAGAGCCAAGTCTTGTACTACAGACCAGATGATGTATATCGTGGGACACAGCATTAAAGTATGATGTCCTAGTTCCTGTCCTGCTGTTGTGCTTTTACAGGTGAGAGCAGCCAGCTGTGAGCCAGGAAGAGACCCACAGTCTGTTACGTCTCATTAGGGCCTCATCCGCTGCTGAGGCTGTGGTTATTTCTGTGGTTAGTTTGCTTGTTGGAAGCCAATAAGGAAGTGTGTGTCATGAGTGTGTTAAGCATCAGGTAAACACCATCTTGTTTAGCTCTTTAAGTGCTAACTCTGCCGATGTGCCACTGTGTTGTGTGAGTCAGACCCTCTCACGTTTTCTGTGTGTATATTACCACTAAGCGCAGAGGGTGGCTCATGGTGGGGGGGTTTGAGTGTGTGCATTTGTGTACTCTCTGTGACTCCGCGTGCATGTTTGCGTGGCGTTGTTGGAGTGCATCTGTCCCTCCTCCCCAGGCCCCAGCGATTGGCACTGCATCTCTCATCTATTAATCATAGAGCGCTTGCTCTCTCATTCCGTTGCCATAGTTTCAGGACCTGAGACAGTGTTGGGGTGCATGGCTGCCAGTAGAGAGGAGAAGTGAGAGGAAGGGGACAGAGGAGGAAGGAAGAGAAAAAGGAAAAGGCATAAGTGGGGATGCAGAGGGAAGGAGGAAACAATATACGGTATAGCAAGGGAAAAGCAAAGTAATTGAAATAGAGAAAAGGAGGAAGAGAAGTGATTGAAATAGCAATAACAGGCTCACACACCGAGCAGGTCCTCACACTGTGGATGAGAGTGCTTGAAGAACCAAAATGGATTCCATTTTTATCTCAGCAGTGAACCCTCTTTCTCCTTCTGTGCATACTTCTTTTTAGTCTCTCTCTCTCACACACACAGACACACACCTAAACTCTCTCTGTGCTCCGTCCTAAAGAGAGCAGGAGAATATTTTCACAGTACGCAGCATCTTGTGAATAACTGCGAGTTCGTGGGGCTGGTGCATCTCCAGTGTGTTACAGTACATTGAGCGGCTGTTATTTCACCTTGCTGTACAATGGAGAAGCCTTCCACTGAGCTGAGATGGAAGATGGGCCGGAGCCCCCTGTTTCATGCTCAGTTGGATGTGTTGATGGTAAAGCATGCTGAATTCATGTGTTATTCAATGACGGATAGCGATGGAAATAAACCACTATGGAAATGTCCAAGGCAGGGAATACCTCTTGCTATCAAGCCTGGTCTCTCTGTATTTATCTGCCTGTCCCTCTCCCTTTCTTCCTTTTCCTGTACTGTTTTCTATCTCTCTAACTTGGATTTCCCCCCCTCTCTGTGCAGGAGGAATACTCACCATGCGCTGTTACTTCCAGAGAAGTGCTTGTTG